>NW_026652288.1:46891127-46907545 GCF_009828535.3 Hylobates moloch
GGGAGGGGGGAGGGACAGCATTAGGAGATATACCTAATGCTAAATGACGACTTAATGGGTGCAGCAAACCAACATGGCACATGAATACATATGTAACAAACCTGCACATTGTGCACATGTACCCTAAAACCTAAAGTATAATAATAAAATAAAATAATAAAAAATAAAAAGTAAAAGAAACTGCATCAACTAACGGGCAAAAAAACAGCTAGCATCACAATGACAGGATCAAATTTACACATAACAATATTAACCTTAAATGTAAACGGGCTAATTGCCCCAATTAAAAGACACAGGCTGCCAAATTGGATAAAGGTCAAGACCCATCAGAGTGCTGTATCCAGGAGACCCATCTCACATGCAGAGACACACATAGGCTCAAAATAAAGGGATGGAGGAAGATCTACCAAGCAAATGGAAACCAAAAAAAAGCAGGGGCTGCAATCCCAGTCTCTGATAAAACAGACTTTAAACCATCAAAGATCAAAAGAGACAAGGCCATTACATAATGGTAAGGGGAGTAATGCAACAAGAAGAGCTAACTATTCTAAATATATATCCACCCAATACAGGAGCACCCAGATTCATAAAGCAAGTTCTTAGAGACCTACAAAGAGACTTAGACTCTCACACAATAATAGTGGGAGACTTTAACACCCCACTGTCAATATTAGACAGATCAATAAGACAGAAAATTAACAAAGATATTCAGGACTTGAACTCAGCTCTGGACCAACCAAACCTAATAGACATCTACAGAACTCTCCACCCCAAATCAACAGAATATACATACTTCTTAGCATTTATTCTAAAATTGACCACATAATTGGAAGTAAAACACTCCTCAGCAAATGCAAGAGAACAGAAATCCTAACAAACAATCTCTTAGACTGCAGTTCAATCAAATTAGAACTCAGGATTAAGAAACTGTCTCAAAACTGTACAACTACATGGAAATTGAACAATCTGCTCCTGAATGACAATTGGGTAAATAATGATATTAAGGCAGAAATAAATAAGTTATTTAAAACCAGTGAGAATGAAAATACAATGTACCAGAATCTCTGGGACACAGCTAAACCAGTGTTTAGAGGAAATTTATAGCACTAAATGCCCACAGAAGAAAGTGGGAAAGATCTAAAATCAACACCCTAACATCACAATTTAAAGAAGTAGAGAAGCAAGAGCAAACAAATTCAAAAGCTAGCAGAAGACAAGAAATAACTAAGATCACAGCAGGACTGAAGGAGATAGAGACACAAAAAACCCTTCAAAAAATCAAAGAATCCAGGAGCTGGTTTTTTGAAAAGATTAACAAAATAGATAGACCACTAGCCAGACTAATAAAGAAGAAAAGAGTGAAGAATCAAATAGACGAAATAAAAAATGATAAAGGGGAGATCACCACTGATCCCACAGAAATACAGACTACCATCAGAAAATATTAAAAACACCTCTATGCAAATAAACTAGAAAATCTAGAAGAAATGGATAAATTCCTGGAAATGTACACCCTCCCAAGACTAAACCAGGAAGAAGTCAAATCCCAGAATACACCAATAACAAGTTCTGAAATTGAGGCAGTAATAGCCTAACAACCAAAAAAAGCCCAGAACCAGATGTATTCATAGCCGAATTCTACCAGAGGTACAAAGAGGAGCTAGTACCATTCCTTCTGAAACTACTCCAAACAATAGAAAAAGACGGACTCCTAACTAACTTGTTTTATGAGGCCAGCATCATCCTGATACCAAAACCTGGCAGAGACACAACAAAAAAGGAAGTTTTAGGCCAATATCCCTGATGAACATCAATGCGAAAATCCCCAATAAAATACAGGCAAACTGAATCCAGCAGCACATCAAAAAGCTTATCCACCATGATCAAGTGGGCTTCATCCCTGAGATGCAAGGCTGGTTCAACATACACAAATCAATAAACATAATCCATCACATAAACAGAACCAATGACAAAAACTACATGATTATCTCAACAGATACAGAAAAGGCCTTCGATAAAATTCAACACCCCTTCATGCTAAAAACTCTCAATAAACTAGGTAATAATGGAACATATCTCAAAATAATAAGAGCAATTTATGACAAACCCACAACCAATATTATACTGAATGGGCAAAAGCTAGAAGCATTCCCTTTGAAAACCAGCACAAGACAAGGATGCTCTCTCTCACCACTCCTATTCAACATAGTATTGGAAGTTCTGTCCAGGACAATCACGCAAAAGAAAGAAATAAAGCATATTCAGGCCAGGCGCGGTGGTTCAGGCTTGTAATCCCAGCACTTTGGGAGGCCAAGGCGGAGAGGAAGTCAAATTGTCTCTGTTTGCAGATGACATGATTGTATATTTAGAAAACCCCATGGTCTCAACCCAAATTTCCTTAAGCTGAGAAGCAACTTCAGCAAAGTCTCAGGATACAAAATCAATGTACGAAAATCACAAGCATTCCTATACAACAATAATAGAGAGCCAAATCATAAGTGAACTCCCATTCACAATTGCTACAAAGAGAATAAAATACCTAGGAATCCAACTTACAAGGGATGTGAAGGACCTCTTCAAGAAGAACTACAAACCACTGCTCCAGGAAATAAGAGTGGACACAAACAAATGGAAAAACATTCCATGCTCACAGATGATAAGAATCAATATCATGAAAATGGCCATACTGCCCAAAGTAATTTATAGATTCAATGCTATCTCCATCAAGCTACGATTGACTTTCGTCACAAAATTAGAAAAAACTACTTTGAATTTCATTGGAACCAAAAAGGAGCCCATATAGCCAAGACAATCCTAAGCAAAAAGAACAAAGCTGAAGGCATCACGCTACCTGACTTCAAACTATACTACAAGGCTACAGTAACCAAAATGACATGGTGCTGGTACCAAAACAGAGATATAGACCAATTGAACAGAAGAGAGGACTCAGAAATAATGCCACACATCTACAACCATCGGATCTTTGACAAACCTGACAAAAACAAGCAATGGGGAAAGGATCCCCTATATAATAAATAATGTTGGGAAAACTGGCTAGCCATATGCAGAAAATTGAAACTGGACCCCTTCCTTACACCTTATACAAAAATTAACTCAAGATGGATTAAAGATTTAAACATAAGACTTAAAACCATAAAAGCCAAGAAGAAAACCTAGGCAATACCATTCAGGACATAGGCATGGGCAAAGACTTCATGATAAAACACCAAAAGCAATTACAACAAAAATCAACATTGACAAATGGGATATAATTAAACCAAAGAGCTCCTATACAGCCAAAGAAACTATCATCAGAGTGAACAGGCAACATACAGAATGGGAGAAAATTTTTGCAATCTACCCATCTGACAAAGGGCTAATATCCAGAATCTACAAAGAACTTAAATTTACAAGAAGAAAACAACCCCATCAGAAAGTGGGCAAAGGATATGAACAGATGCTTCTCAAAAGAAGGCATTTATGCAGCCAACAAACATATGAAAAAAAGCTCATCATCACTGGTCATTAGAGAAATGCAAATCAAAACCACAATGAGATACCATCTCATGCCAGTTAGAATGGCAATCATTAAAAAGTCAGGAAACAACAGATGCTGGAGAGGATATGGAGAAATACTTTCACTGTTGGTGAGAGTATAAATTATTTCAACCATTGTGGAGGACAGTGTGGCAACTCCTCAAGGATCTAGAACCAGAAATACCATTTGACCCAGCAATCCCATTACTGGGTATATACCCAAAGGATTATAAATCATTCTACTATAAAGATACATGCACACATATGTTTATAGTGGCACTGTTCACAATAGCAAATAGTTGGAACCAACCCAAATGCCCATCAATGATAGACTGCATAAAGAAAAGTTGAGACATATACACCATGGAATACTATACAGCCATAAAAAAGGATGAGTTCATGTCCTTCGCAGGGACATGGATGAAGCTGAAAACCATCATTCTCAGCAAACTAACACAAGAACAGAAAACTAAACACTGCATGTTCTCACTCACAAGTGGGAGTTGAACAATGAGAACACATGGACACAGGGAGGGAAACATCACACACCGGGGCCTGTCAGGGGCTGAGGGGCTAAGGGAGGGATAGCATTAGGAGAAATACCTAATGTAGATGATGGGTTGATGGGTGCAGCAAACCACCATGGCACGTGTATACCTATGTAAAAAATCTGCATGTTCTGCACATGTATCCCAGAACTTAAAGTATAATTTTTTTAAAAAGTATGACCCCATAAATTTTGACATCTTCTCTGTCCTAATCTTTTCTGGCCATTTTGTAATTGAGTTCCACCTCGCTGTCATTATCTCACACCACCATTCCAGCCGCTTAGCTCTGCCTGCTCTTCAATGCAGTTACCTGCCTAGGCTGTCCCAACTAGTTCCTCATTCATTAGAACACACCCAAGTACAAGGTTCTAGTTTCCTCCTCAGAAGCCTATCTCAACTGAGCATTTGGTTTAAATGATTTTTAATCATTACCATCCATTCACAACTCTCACTCCCAATCCCTCCAAAAAATTCACTTTACATTCATTCTTTTATTTTTTCTTTCTAACATAATCCATGTTTTTTCAAGTATGGAAGTGGGCCTAGCTGAAAATATTCACCTTCCTACACTCCCTTGTAGTTAGGGTGGTCCTGAGACCTAGCCCTGGCCAACTGACACAAGGAAGTCTTCAGAGAGAACATCCCTTTCCAAACAAGATGAAAGACCCAAAGGCAAACAGATTGGGCCCATATTCTACCAGTATGTAATGTGGATATGGAGCTAAAGATGGAAAACCCAATTTACAATCTTTAGGCAACAAACCTAAAGACAGAAGTCCCATGCTAAGCATGGTGGAGTGGAAGGATTTGAGTAGCAGGGACTCTGATGCATGTGGGGCTATTCCCTACCATGGACTGCCCACCTCTAAACTTCTTGTTATGAAAAAAATAATATATTCTTACTTGGTTAAGCTACTCTGACCAGATTCTTCCATTTTTCTATTACTTACAGCCAAATGCATTCCTACTTGATACATTGCTCACTTTTTTCTCGTTTAATTTTGATGAGACTGGGCTGTTTTTACATCCAAATGGCCAAAGCTCAGGGTTGTACTTTAAGACTTTTTGACTTTTTAATTTTTAACTGGAAATACCTCCCAATATTTGACCTACAAGATGAAAGCCACTTCATGGATGAGGGATACTAATGATGAGAGATAAATATAACCATGATTACTTCAATAATACACCCTGGCTTAAACCAAAGAGCATGAAGTAACACAAAGAGCAAACAATTTCATCTCAGAATATCTATGTGTGAGTCCTCCTCTCTTCATTGCTCATTAGGTGTGTAGCCAGCAGCAAGTCACCTAAGCCCCTCCAAGCCACAGTTTCCTCATCCATAAAAGAAAGATAATAATAACATCTATCTCATAGATTTGCTGTCAACATTAAATGGAAAAGCATATATATGAATAAGTACAGCCTTTGTGGGCCATAATACTTCCCTAAGAGAAGAGTCTTTTCTCCATATGAATAAATATCTGGCATTTTAAAATAATTTCTTTTCTAAATATATTTCCTATAATTTTGGTAACAGCCTCTGTCTTAGTCCATGTAGATTATTATCACAAAATACCATAGACGGGATAGCTTATAAACAACATTTACTTCTCATAGTTCTGAAAGCTGGGAAGTCCAAAATCAAGGCACTAGCAGATTAAGTGTCTGGTGAGGGCTGTCTTCTTGCTGTAAACTGACATGGTAGAAAGGGGCAAGACAAGTATCTGGGGCCTCTTTTATAAAGGCACTAATGCCATTCATGAGGGCTTCAACTTCATGACCAAATAATCTCCCAAAGACCCCACCTAATACCATCACATTGGTGATTAGGTTTTCAACTTATGAATTACGGGTGGACATATACATTCGGACCATAGCATTCTCCTGACTTTTCAAGCAAGATCAGGTAAAGGCACTAGAAGTTACCTTTCTTGTGGAAGCTTAAGAAAGGTGACTGGAGAGGCCCCAAAAATTCATCTCGTCCTTAATTGGCTCTAGGGATGCATTGACAAGGCAGGCCCATGCTAGTGAAGGACAAAAGCACAGATAACTCAGTGCCTGCCCTACCTACCAGGTCTGACCTACAAAATCAAACATCCAAAACCTACTGAAACCAGAAAACTGGGAATTTTTGGTGGACAGGCCTTGAATATTCATTAAGGGGAATTTGCTCACTTTGTATACTGTGTGCTTATCTATTCTTCTCTGTGCCTTCAATAGAGGTCATCCTCTGGACTGTATGAATGTATCCCATATTATTATTTTCAGGAATCAGAACAAAAAAGGAAACAATATTTGTAAAAACTGGAAACTCATTTGTCTTCCCTCCCCTCCTTCCATTTTTCCACTTAATGAATAATTGGTCATAAATATCCAGGAACTAATAAGACTTGGAAAGAATTTGAGAGCTATATCTTATAAACTTACAAAAGAAATTACCTAAATCCAAGGAATTCGAGATTTCCTGATGATGTTGAAAAGCAGTGCGTATTTCTAAGCATCCTTCCCCAGTGACAACAGCTCTCCTTAAGTTGTCATTGTCATTTCCATAATGTTTAGATCCTGTGATTTTTAAAGTGCATGTATTGTCTACAATATGCAGCACCATGCTGATGAGGGTTACAAATGTTTCCTTGTAGAGTTTAGGCTTTTGTCGCTTCTGTCAAGATTGTTAAGTGTCACTGTCTTCATTTCTGCCTGCGTTTCATGTGGATCTGGACATTAACTACTGTACCAATTTCTATGAATACTCATTGCAACCTTGTTGATCATCAAGCCTGACAAGGTTAACCTTGAGAACATGAAAGTCAGATAACAGCAGATCTGAGAACTGTGGTCAGGGAGGTGACTGAATGTTCTTGGACCTTGTGAGAGAAAGATGTTTGCAGGCTTCATTGCATCCCTGAAGCCTGGATCCACAGCTCTCTCTAGCTCGCGCTGTCTCTCTCTCTCAGTCCCCATCCCTATTCTCAGGGCTGCTAGGCCTGAGTCAAAGGCCAACCTTGTCACATTTTCCATGGATCTCAACACTGAACCATGGTGCTGTGCAAGGGAAAGCGTGTCATTTGGAATTGAACAAATAGAGTATTTACCAACTTGTGCAAGTATTTACATTCTCCAAAATGTTGTTTCCTTGGTTATAAAATGTGAAAAAATACTGACAACATATGAGCACCTTCTTATGTTTCAGGAATGGAAAATAGAGGGGGTTAGATGATTGACTTCTCTCAAAAGCACTTTGTCATCAAGAGTCTTAAAAACATCTACCCCATTTGACCAGGTAATTTCACTTTGGGAAATCAATCCTGAAGAAATCATCTGAAATGCATATTTGCAAGTGTGTGTTCTCCAGAGTGTCTCTCTCCAAAAGCTTCTCTTAATCCTGTGGTTTTTCTCTCTTTCTTCCACCTCCAGCAATCTCTTCCCCTTATTACATAAATCTGCTCTCCTCTTGGGGGGTAAGGATTCTTCTTCCTTAGGCAAGAGGAAACAAAGAAGACAAATGCAGAATTCTCTTTGGCAGGCAGGTCCTCCAGCAGCCTCACCCACAGCTCAAATTTTTATGCAGCCCCAAGTTTCCTCTTATGACCAGCAATACTAAAGGAAGGCAAGGAGTCCCTTGTTAATTGTTTTATTGGAGACCCAGTTGCACATCCTACCTATAATTTGAGAACTCCACTTGCTCCAAGAGTACACAAGGCCCACTTTAATTTCTCACCTCACTTTACCACCACATGATAGTCTAAAGCAAAAGTTTCAACAATTACTTCTTGAGTACCCACTATGTTCCTGGAATATAACAGTAAATAAGACACAAATGTGGCTTCTCTGTGGCTGCCCTCACTTTCGAATTTATCTAGCCTTGTGTTAAACAACTGTGAGGTATAAGAATCTATATCATCCTCTGCTAAGTCACAGAAGAACTGAGTGACACTCAGGCTTAGATCTGAAAAGGAACCTCAACGTGGAATAGAAAGGCCTTTACAATTCTCCAAAAGATAGTGATTTAGAATGGGAGTTATAGCCTGTAGTTCTCGGGTAGGTTTCATGAGGCCTATAATCTTCCAATATTGTTGGCAAATTTTTCTGTATACATATGTGCATTCTTCTCTGAAAAGGGTCTATGACCTCATACACCTCCATGAACCAAAAAAGGTTAAGAAACTACTGCTTCAGAGCAATGTCCAAGGAAATGAACTCCAGAAGTAGAATCTGACAGTGGTTGGGTCATACCCTGAATCCTGGTGCTCTGGCCATATCACTGGAAACATCAAGTCAACTGGTTGTCAAAAGCACTGTGGATACCAAACCTACAAGGCCTTCTCTCATCTGTTCTCTTGCATAGCTGCTGCTGAAGGCATTTCCCATAAGTGTGCTCTCCCTCAAAACACTTCTTCCTATCTTGCACATAGCAAAAAAAAAAAAAAGAGAGAGAGAGGGAGAGAGAGAGAAAAGAAAAAAAAAGTAGATAGATAAGACATCCATACACTGAGAACATAAAAACCTGTGATTAGAATCTCTCTAGTCAAAAAGAAGTAACATTCTCTTTAACTTTTTATTCTAATTTATTGAATTAAAAATTCTAAACTTATGAGGCTCTGGACCAGTAATACAAAAATAGCAAAGTGTCAATGAAAAACTGTGAGACTCTCAATATGGAGAGTCTTTTTTCAAATATCTTGGAAATCTAATTAGAATGATTAATTCAGCATGGCTACAACTAGTCTTTTGTTAAGATAAAGTGCTTGTGTTCACGTCTTGATACATTTTTAAAAAATAACTCTCCTACCTTCCTCCATTTCATTCTGTATTTTCTCCCATCTCTGAATTTAAATATCCATCTCACTACAATTCTGTTGCTTCCTTAAATTGTATTTTAAAAATTGGCAAACATACATGTCTCCAAAGGAGAGACTGACATGCTGCAATTTGCCCATAGTTCACATACCAAGGCACAGCCTGCAATTTCCTTTTATACCCTTAAAGAAGTAAAAGATCAACTTTCTAAATGAAAGCTTCTAGAAGTATAGCTTGAAATTTATACACAATGACACTCTAAACAACTCACCAGGGAAAATGTTGCAATCCACAGCTGTTACAAACTGCCTGTAATTCAAAACTTTCTCAAAGCTGTTTCTTAGCCAGACCTACTTCTCCTAATACAATTGTTTTTGCCAATCTTTCTTTTAAGGTTTTGGTTTTATAAAACTGATTTTGAGTAAATCTGTGACTGGATGGTATAGAATATGGCATCCCTCTCCACTGAGATCTAATGTAAGATAGTTCAAGATAGAGGGGGGAGGGAAGGGCCTATGTTTTACAACTGGCAGCAAACTTCCTCTTCAGGAGAAAGTTGTCTTTTCTTTGATGGCCTTTGCTTATAAAAATGAAAGCATGCAATAACATGATTGTATTAGTCTGTTTTCACACTGCTGATAAAGACATACCCAAGACTGGGCAATTTACAAAAGAAAGAGGTTTAATTGGATTTACAGTTCCACGTGGCTGAGGAAGCCTCACGATCATGGTAGAAGGCAAGGAGGAGCAAGTCATCTTTTACATGGATGGCAGCAGGCAAAGAGAGAGCTTGTGCAGGGGAACTCCTCTTTTTAAAACCATTGGATCTCGTGAGACTTGCTCACTATCACGAGAACAGAATGGGAAAGACTTGCCCCCATGATTCAATTACCTCCCACTAGGCCCCTCCCACAACACATGGGAATTCAAGATGAGACTTTGGTGGGAACACAGCCAAACCATATCAATGATCAAGAAGAAGACAATGAGAGAGCTGAATTATTCTACTTTTTTTTTTTTAATGAAAGGAGTTTTGAGTTGTCATAAAGATGCAGGAGGACAGATTAGGGAAACAGACGAGAGAAGAGAAAGAAAACTGATAGTTGGCAGTAAGCCAAGGAACTGGACTTTTCAAAATGGGGCAACTAATATTCAGTTTTAAGTAATCTCCTGCTATAGGCGTTTTGCTCTAATGCAACTCCCATTTTTACCACAGAACCTCTGTGAAATTCCTTGCTTTTATGAGTGGTATTTGAGGTAAACTAAGGAAACGGAATTGTGTTCCACATTTTGGTTAACTTGGGACATAGAAAGGGGAACAGACACAAAAGTCAAGGTGACAGTAAATTTGAAAACTCTGAGGAGCAGAAAATTAGGCCAATAAATGACCAAGAGGACGAAGTCCTCCCTGAGAATCTTCAGAGATAGTGGACAGATTCTGTGTCATTTAGGCTTTGTCAGACAAGCAGAGCCACTATATGGGATTTGCTGTAGGAATTCCACCTTACGTAATTGTAGGAGCTGTTGAGGAACCCTATGGGAGGCTGTCGGTCCTTGTCTGTTATAGCCCTGCAGGCTCTATAGAGTCTCTCAGTACCAGAAGTTGGTAAGAACACCTGGACATTTAAAAGGCAGGACAAGGACAAACTGGAACCTACAAAGACCAGCTGGAACCCTCATCTCCCTCTCTCTATCTCCAGCCTCAATGGCACAGAAGGAGCTGGCACACTTCACCACAGAGCCATGCACACACCCAGCTTAGGATCTGGAGAAGCTAAAGGAGGTGATCCAGCAGGGGCTGGGGAGCTGTGGGCTTGGCTGCTGCCTTGTGCTAACAGGACGAGCAACAGATCAGGGACAACAGGCATGACCTTCAAGAGTGCCTGGTACCCCACACTGAACTTCCACACATAGTGGCTCACTGTGGGTGATAGTGAAAGGAATAACTCCCATCTCACACAGCTTTCCTGAATCCATGGATCCTACCTCTGTGAAAGAGAGCATTGCATATTGGTCACTGATTTACAGTATGTGCCACATCCTGAAGACTTTATCTCAAACCTGTGAGATGTTCCTTCCCAGCTGGCATGGAAACGACATTTTTGAAAGGCTATTTCAGCATTCTATCAGACCAGCTACTTCATGGTAATGGGGAACATGGTGATATCAGTAGATTCCATCAGCATGAGTCCACAATTGCTGTTAAGTAAGTTCCTTGGTCAGAAGCAGTGTTATAAGAATACCTTGATGTGAATCATACTATGTAAGTCCACAGATGGTGATTTTGACAAAAGCCTTGAGGGCAAGGAAAACAAATCCATATTTAGAGTAAATGTCTCTTTCAATGAGAACAAAGCACTGCCTCTTCTAAGATGGATGTGGTCCAGTGCAATCAACCTACCACCAGGTGGCTATTTCAGCCTGCTGGGAAATGGTACCACGTCAGCAGCTCAAAGTTGAAGTCTGACGTTGGCAGGTTGGGCATTCAACAGTGACTATAGACAGATCAGCCTTAGTGAGTGGAAGTCCATGTTGCTGAGTCCATATGTAACTTCTACCCCTGCTGCCATGGCCACTTTGTTCATGAGTCCATTGGTCATGGATGGAATGGCTGCAGAGAAAGCCTCCTTGATGTCCACAGAGCAGGGCATCTTGTTCATCTGATTATTAAAATCCTCTTTTACTGAGGTTGCTCTTTGATGAGCAATCACATGGAACAAAGGTCTTCACTCTCTATGCCCATTCAGAAAGATCTGTCCACACACCTCCTTGTCACCAGTTGTCTAGTTGTGTTATTTCTTGGGGGGATGCAAACAGTCAGTCCATAACATGAACCATCTAGTCAAACCATTAGCCACTGTCTGCCAGTATAAGGCCGTACCTGGGGCCATCTCCTCTTCCAGGAAAAATTAATAAGTAGGTGTACTCCTTGAAGTACTGTCCAACAATAGGAGCTCCCTTCACTACCATAGTTCAAAGCCACCCCAGAGTGGGGCAGTAGTGCCGAGCTATCCATTTTTAGGATGTACCAGCATAGCATACCAATCTATAAACCAGGCCTGAATTGTTTTCTTCCTCAGTCAATATTTGCCATACGGAACCCCCTCATAAGCCATATATATTTTTCCTTAGATATCCATGGGGGATTTGTTCTAGAAGCCCTTCAAATACCAAAATTCACAGATGTGGAAGTCCCTTATATAAAATAGAATAGTATTTGCACACAACTTTTGCACATCCTCCCATATACTTTAAATCATCTCCAGATTACTTATAATAACTAACACAATGTAAATGCTGTGTAAATAGTTGCTATATCTTTCTTTGTAAGACTTTTATTATTGTATTATTATTTCTTTTTTTTTTCAAAATAGTTTTTAATCCTCAGTTGGTTGACTCTATAATGCAGAACCCTCAGATTTGGAGGGCTGACTATGTGGGTTAGAGACAGGAGGCAACATAACATGACGAGGGGCATCTGGGCAACTTGCCAAGCAACTTACTCATGCCTTCAGGATCTACTTAAGCTGTATTGCATACGCAACATTTTTATTTTTTTGAGAGGGCCAAAAACACCCAGTTTATTGTCCACAGCTCCTGTTCATTTGGTGGCCCATGACCAAGTGTTGAGTCTCTGCCAAGGCCAAGGAGCAATCCATAAGCAGTTTCTCAAAGAATGGCCATCTAAAAAGGATGGTAGAGCTTTGCTCCAAAATTCTAAAGACAGGCACTGTAATTCACCTGGAGCAGCCTGCCACAGTCTCCAAACATATCCCGATCTATTCAGACACTTCGAGCACCATTGGATGTGCTAGGTAATATAGCAGAGCACTTCGCACAGCAACCTGGACCTCTTTCTGGGTGACATTTTGGCCTCTGTCAGCAATCATTTGAATGTACACTTGATATACAATCACTTGCATTTTTTTCTCCGCTAATTTAGAACTTAAGTTAAAAAAAAAAGAGGCTGTTTATTGTGTGCTCCTCAAATACTCTTAACACAAAGGATGTGGGGACTCTGGCTATTTTTATTTAAATATTTAAGGAAACAGAAGACCCATAAGGCTGAAGCTCTTCAGGATATCCAGTGACTGACATGTGTAAGACATCAGTCCTAAAAATGAAGGGAAGAACGAAACAGCAATGACTATAAGACCTCTCTGACACCGAAACAATTTGTTGCAAAGTGAAAAATTCAGTCAATCAAATCTTTGTTTTTTTCCACTGCACTAAGCTTCCAGTTTGACTGATGGACCATTCATTTTGGTTTCACAGCCTATAAATAACAATCCTAAGCTTCCACGCAAAGGAGAGCCTTCAGTGAAATTGAGAATCTTTTTAACTATGTAAACATTACAGTTGCAAACTCTTATCATATTTATTTTTTATTCTTTCAGGCCAAACTGAACAAAAAATGCCAATTTGACCCAGTTTAAAAAACAAAGAGGACAGATATTTTACTTGAAATTGAGTCATTTTTATTCTTGTCATCTCTGCCTTGGACATAGACATTTAATATTTAAATGTTATTCCCTGTGAGAACTGGACTTTCCTCATTTTGTGGCTCTGACAGGATTCAAATTTCAGATTCTACCTTGTGTGAAAATATCATTTCAAAGTGTGTGCCCCAGGAGAATAATAATAAACCTGAGTCCTGGCATTTTTGTAAATGAACTTTTTTCAGAGGTCTCTTAAAATATAGTGTATTCTCCCTCCTTCCTAGACACCAGGAGTTAAGCAACAATGCCTTTTATTTTCTTCCAGTTAAGTTGTGTCTGAATCTGTTACTTATTGCAAGCAGAATGAGTAATTGCTAAATGAATTAAGGTTATTTCATCTGCATTTAATACATTAATTATATACTTTATACTGTGCTAACCCTGCCCTTTTATACTAATTTAAAATGTTACATTAATTGTCTGTCATTATAATTTGACTATTAAAAAACATTCTGTTATTTTTCTTGTTATTAGTACAATCCTGAAAACACCTGCCCACTATGTACTAAATACTAGAAGCTGCTGTGATTAATAGTAGCAAATCCTGTGAAATCACTTTTTATCCTCAAGCAGTCTGAACAAATTGGGTCATTAAAATATCTTAGCTTAAGTGTTACATTGTGCTGGCATGTTTCATAAGGTTGCATAAATTCTGTCATTCTGCATCCCATAACTCATGTAGCAAAAGAAATGCCATGTGGTGGATTTAATCATGTAGTATCCACTACTGATAGTGGCCTGGCAAAGTTTAATGGGCATGTCTTTTGTAAAAACTACTTATAAAAGTTTGGAAATGAAGGTTCTCAAATTTTCTTTAAAGATTATTTTCTTGTTTGAGTTTTTTCATATTTTTTCCCATGGTCTCTACTATCACAATATTAAAATGAATTCCTGAAAGAAAACTGACTTTAAGCAAAGGTACACTCTAAGTTCTACGTTTTCACTTATGCCAGAATGACCAGCTAACTTCTACTTTAACCTCTCTTAGCTATTTTGCTGCAGACTATTCACATAACTAAAAAGGTAACTAAAAGAAAGGTAGAAAAATTAGGAAAAGCATTATTATGCCTCTGTCTAGCTTTTATTCTCATTAGAATATTTTTATTGAATTAAACAGTGTTCAACTTTCGAAAACTAGATTTCCAGAAATCAGCTTGCAAGTCTGTTTGCTTGAAGATAGAACACATTTGCTCATAAAAATGGTATTATAAATGCAGGTAGGTACCCAGGTTAGCCCAATAAACTCATTCATACTTATTTATATTGATGCCATACCATGTATTTACAAGAAAAAAATTTAGTAAAAAATTCCATTGCCTTATTAGCATTTATGTAAGTAATTTAATCTCCCATATCTGAAATTTATTAAGAAAGGTTTTCATTTTTACTAAATGGTGAATGAAAAGCACAGAGGAAAGCAGATTTAATTAAGGACTGAAAATATAGATAAGTACCGTGGTGGAGATTCCAAAGGGAAATTTGGGCCCTTTCCAGGACTTCCTTCTTTTTTTTTTTTTTATTATACTTTAACTTCTAGGGTACATGTGCACAACATGCAGGTTTCTTACATATGTATACATGTGCCATGTTGGTGTGCTACACCCATTAACTCGTCATTTACATTAGGTATATCTCCTAATGCTATCCCTCCCCTCTCCTCCTACCCCACAACAGGCCCCAGTGTGTGATGTTCCCCTCCCTGTGTCCAAGTGTTCTTATTGTTCAATTCCCACCTATGAGTGACAACACACAGTGTTTGGTTTTTTGTCCTTGCGATATTTTGCCGAGAATGATGGTTTCCAGCTTCAACCATGTCCCTACAAAGGACATGAGTTCATCCTGTTTTATGGCTGCATAGTATTCCATGGTGTATACGTGCCACATTTTCTTAATCCAGTCTATCACTGATGGACATTTTCGTTGGTTCCAAGTCTTTGCTATCGTGCATAGTGCCGCAATAAACATACGTGTGCATGTGTCTTCATAGCAGCATGATTTATAATCCTTTGGGTATATACCCAGTAATGGGATGGCTGGGTCAAATGGTTTTTCTAGTTCTAGATCCTTGAGGAATCACCACACTGTCTTCCACAATGGTTGGACTACTTTACAGTCCCACCAACAGTGTAAAAGTGTTCCTATTGCTCCACATCCTCTCCAGCACCTGTTGTTTCCTGACTTTTTAAGGATTGCCATTCTAACTGGTGTGAGATGGTATCTCATTGTGGTTTTGATTTGCATTTCTCTGATGGCCAGTGATGATGACCATTTTTTCATGTGTCTGTTGGCTGCATAAATGTCTTCTTTTGAGAAGTGTCTGTTCATATCCTTCACCCACTTTTTGATAGGGTTGTTTGTTTTTTTCTTGTAAGTTTGTTTGAGTACTTTGTAGATTCTGGATATTAGCCCTTTGTCAGATGAGTAGATTGCAAAAATTTTCTCCCATTCTGTAGGTTGCCTGTTCACTCTGATGGTAGTTTCTTTTGCTGTGCAGAAGCTCTTTAGTTTAATTAGATCCCATTTGTCAATTTTGGCTTTTGTTGCCATTGCTTTTGGTGTTTTAGACATGAAGTCCTTGCCCACGCCTATGTCCTGAATGGTATTGCCTAGGTTTTCTTCTAGGGTTTTTATGGTTTTAGGTCTAACATTTAAGTCTTTAATCCACCTTGAATTAATTTTTGTATAACGTGTAAGGAAGGGATCCAGTTTCAGCTTTCCACATATGGCTAGCCAGTTTTCCCAGCACCATTTATTAAATAGGAATCCTTTCCCCATTGCTTGTTTTTGTCAAGTTTGTCAAAGATCAGATGGTTGTAGATGTGTGGTATTATTTCTGAGGGCTCTGTTCTGTTCCATTAGTCTATATCTCTGTTTTGGTACCAGTACCATGCTGTTTTGGTTACTGTAGCCTTGCAGTATAGTTTGAAGTCAGGTAACGTGATGCCTCCAGCTTTGTTCTTTTGGCTTAGGATTGACTTGGTGATGCAGGCTCTTTTTTGGTTCCATATGAACTTTAAAGTAGTTTTTTCCAATT
>NW_026652288.1:46917545-47092741 GCF_009828535.3 Hylobates moloch
AGTATTTTATTTCTCCTTCACTTATGAAGCTTAGTTTGGCGGGATAGCAAATTCTGGGTTGAAAATTCTTTTCTTTAAGAATGTTGAATATCGGCCCCCACTCTCTTCTGGCTTGTAGAGTTTCTGCTGAGAGATCAGCTGTTAGTCTGATGGGCTTCCCTTTGTGGGTAACCCGACCTTTCTCTCTGGCTGCCCTTAACATTTTTTCCTTCATTTCAACTTTGGTGAATCTGACAATTATGTGTCTTGGAGTTGCCCTTCTCGAGGAGTATCTTTGTGGCGTTCTCTGTATTTCCTGAATCTGAATGCTGGCCTGCCTTGCTAGATTGGGGAAGTTCTCCTGGATAATATCTTGCAGAGTGTTTTCCAACTTGGTTCCATTCTCCCCATCATTTTCAGGTACACCAATCAGACGTAGGTTTGGTCTTTTCACATAGTCCCAAATTTCTTGGAGGCTTTGTTCATTTCTTTTTATTCTTTTTTCTCTAAACTTCCCTTCTCTCTTCATTTCATTCATTTCATCTTCCATCAGTGATACCCTTTCTTCCAGTTGATCGCATCTGCTACTGAGGCTTCTGCAATCTTCGCGTAGTTCTCGAAACTTGGCTTTCAGCTCCATCAGCTCCTTTAATCCCTTCTCTCCATTGGTTATTCTAGTTATCCATCCTTCTAATTTTTTTTCAAAGTTTTTAACTTCTTTGCTATTGTTTTGAATTTCCTCTCGTAGCTCAGAGTAGTTTGATCGTCTGAAGCCTTCTTCTCTCAACTCATCAAAGTCATCCTCCATCCAGCTTTGTTCCGTTGCTGGTGAGGAACTGTGTTCCTTTGGAGGAGGAGAGGTGCTCTGTTGTTTAGAGTTTCCAGTTTTTCTGCTCTGTTTTTTCCCCATCTTTGTGGTTTTATCTACTTTTTGTCTTTGGTGATGGTGATGTACAGATGGGTTTTTGGTGTTGAAGTCCTTTCTGTTTGTTAGTTTCCCTTCTACCAGAAAGGACCCTCAGCTGCAGGTCTGTTGGAGTTTACTAGAGGTCCACTCCAGACCCTGTTTGGCTGGGTGTCAGCAGCGGTGGCTGCAGAACAGCGGATTTTCGTGAGACCACAAATTCAGCTGTCTGATAGTTCCTCTGAAAGTTTTGTCTCAGGGGAGTACCCGGTTGAATGAGGTGTCAGTCTGACCCTACTGGGGGGGTGCCTCCCAGTTAGGCTGCTCAGGGGTGAGGGACCCACTTTAGGAGGCAGTCTGTCTGTTCTCAGATCTCCAGCTGCGTGCTGGGAGAACCACTACTCTCTTCAAAGCTGTCAGTCAGACAGGGGCATTTAAGTCTGTGGAGGTTCTTTGCTGAGTTTTTGTTTGTCTGTGCCCTGCCCCCAGAGGTGGAGCCTACAGAGGCAGGCAGGCCTCCTTGAGCTGTGGTGGGCTCCACTCAGTTCGAGCTTCCTGGCTGCTTTGTTTACCTAAGCAAGCCTGGGCAATGGCGGACGCCCCTCCCCCAGCCTCGCTGCCGCCTTGCAGCTTGATCTCAGACTGCTGTGCTAGCAATCAGCGAGACTCCGTGGGCATAGGACCCTCCGAGCCAGGTGCGGGACACAATCTCCTAGTGTGCCGTTTTCCAGGCCCGTTGGAGAAGCGCAGTATTAGGATGGGACTGACCCGATATTCCAGGTGCCGTCTGTTTCCCCTTTCTTTGACTAGGAAAGGGAACTCCCTGACCCCTTGCACTTCCCGAGTGAGGCAATGCCTCGCCCTGCTTCGGCTCGCGCACAGTGCGCTTCACCGTCTGTCCTGCACCCACTGTTAGGCACTCCCTAGTGAGATGAAACCGGTACCTCAAGCAGAAATGCAGAAATCACCAGTCTTCTGTGTCGCTGGGGCTGGGAGCTGGAGACCGGAGCTGTTCCTATTCGGCCATCTTGGCTCCACCCATCTAGATTTTTTTCTTTAGGTTTTTTTTAGTTTTGCAGATGATACGATATCTGAGATCATATCTAAAATCATATCATCTGCAAACAAAGATAATTTGGATTATTCTTCCTTTCCACTTTGGATGCCTCTTATTTATTTCTCTTGTTTAATTGCTCTAGGTAGGACTTCTAGTATTAGAAAGTCCATGGGCCAGGCGCGGTGGCTCACACCTGTAATCCCAGTACTTCGGGAGGCTGAGGCCAGCGGATCATGAGGTCAGGAGTTTAAGACCAGCCTGACCAATATGGTGAAACCCCGTCTCTACTAAAAAAAAAAAAAAGTGGTGGCATGCACCTGTAGTCCCAGCTACTCAGGAGACTGAGGCAGAAGAATCACTTGAACCTCAGAGGCGGAGGTTGCAGTGAACTGAGATCGCACCACTGCACTCCAGCCTTGGTGACAGAGCAAGATTCCATCTCAAAAAAAAAAAAAAAAGTAAGAAAGAAAGAAAGTCCATGGTTGGAATGTGGAGTCCTGTGGGTCTCTCACTTTACCTGCATTGGGAACCCTCTCCCAGGCTCCCATCTGATCCCAACTGAGCAGGCTGCCTCACTTCCCTCTCCTTCCTGGCTTTAGGTGTTTCCTGTCACTTCTTTGCTGAATTCCAGCATTCTCTCATAGATGATCTATTTGAAGTGTGATTATCTGCTCACTATTTTGGTTCTTCTTTGTGGGGTAGGCCAGTACCAGGTGCCTCTAGTTAGTTATCTTGAAGCCTTTCCAGTGGTGCTTTCTAATCTAGTTTAGAAATTACTATCACAGTCAATGTCATCCAAATCTGTTTTCCAGCATTTTTCTCTTCCTTCCTGCTGACTCTACATCCTGGGGGAAATGGCAGGATTGCAAACCAGCCACTGACCCAGTAACTCTGAAGGTGGTTCTGAACCTGCAGAAAACTCAGGTATCCTTGCCATGCCATGTGGTGGGAGCCACACACCCTCTCCAGCTCTCTCAGCTCCACCACTCCACAGTTGTTTCCCACTCAGCTATTGTACTGTGAAACTGTCAGCCCCCAGTCTTTGTGAGAGCTCCTGGCAAGAAGTAGGTGCAGCCCCATGTTCTAGAATCACCCTTTTAACCCCATGGAACACTCTCCTGGAACCCCTTGGGCTGGTGCGGGTTGCAGAGAGAACAGGTCGAGTACCCTCCATACCCCCTGCAGAAAGGAGAAAGGGTAAGGGACCAGGTGTCTAATGTAACACTCCATGGACTCCGCTGTCTCAAAGAAGCCTCTTCTGCTGGCTTTGTAGTTCCCCTTCAGACCAGAGGAAGATGAACCAGTTCTTCTGGGACCACACTCATTTTGGCTCACACTTGGCAAACTGCCATTGGGTCTGGACTTGGGTAATACATGGGTGGATGCTCACAAGAGAAGGAAAGCTCAACTTGTGGCTTGATGTTCCAAGTTATTTCCACACATAAATATATCTACATGAAACCTCCACAACTTGATCTTTGGAGGTCAAACTCGTGACTTATCTCTTGTTCCTCAAAATGTCCCCTATACTGAAAGCCTAATTAGGACTTTGTGAAGACTGAATGTATGATCTATAAACCAATAATTTGTAAAGTTCCTGACTGTCTTTCTTCCAGAACTTTGAAAAGTTTTGAAATCCATAATAGGTTTTTTAAGCATAAGTCAATGTTATTACAGAATGACAATTTTTGTTATATCTTTTGAACTATCAATAGATAGTGATAGTTACACTCATGGAGTGTGGGAACTTCTCTTACTTTGCAACAATACAGCATAACAGACATGACTATGGCCATTACTGTCACAAAGTCATGGATTTTAACCTGGTTCTGCCACTCACTGGCTGGGATCCTGAGCAAGCCTCCCTGAGGCTCAGTTACCCCATCGGAAAAATGGAGATAATAACACCTATTTCAGAGGAGTGTTGAAACAATTAGTGTGTGTTTAAAGCACTTAATAATACGTAATATTATCAATCATAAAAAGAGCTCAATAAAGAGCCCATTATTGCTTCTCACTGCTTTATTTTTTGCTTTTGTCTAATGATGTTACATTTTGCTTTTCTTGGACCCCGACTCCATAATCCAGGAAAATATACATTCCTGGCCAAGCAGGAGCTCTCCTTTGTGAGCATTCTTCACACAAGTGTTGCAGAAGGACATTTAATTAAAAGACAGTAACAGAAACACTGGCCTCTGGAAACATTAAGCATCATCCCTTATTATGAAGAGCTAAGCAAGAAGTGGGGGGTTATCAGGCCAGCCCCCGAGGGATCTCTAGCACCATAATCAACCTTTGCATATCAGGTATTTGGCAGCTCCCAATCTTATTATACCCACTGCAACATATGTGATGAATGGCATTCATGAGTAGCACCAAGATTAAGGGCTTTGGTACAGACGTTACATGCTGCAGGTTGTGTACAATTTACCCTTCTCTAACTCACTCGCATCTTTGAAGACTCACAGAAGTGCCAAAGAGACCCATGTCCTTGGATGACCTCATCATGCAGATCACTTTGAATTTGCTATAATTTCTAACAAGTAATTCATTTTAAAACTTTGGTAACTGTTATTAATAATAAATCACTTGTGACACACCTCACAGAGGACATATCTTGATTGAGTACTGCTGCTCCCAAATGAGGGCTACCAGAGTTCACTACAAATATTGAAGCTAAGTGTTAATTATTAGTAGAAGTTGCAGTGATCTCACCTATACTAACACCTATATTCAGATCAAATATTTTTGCCTGCCCCTTCTTCTGAGAAAACCTACATCCAGTTATGTATTACATTTAATAATTCACTAAAAAGAATTTGTCTGTTTAATTACCTATGTTTTTTCTTTAATGACCCAAAGCGTTTAAGATGATGACATGTTTTAGAGAATGTTTATTATATTTTCTTATCTTAAATATTCTTCATGTAGTTGTTCATGGTCATTTTGAATATTATGAGTAAACGGCCACCAAGCTTTGATTAAACAGTTTTTAATAATGCATGATTTATAAAGTGTCTTGTGTTGAAATATGTTTCCATTATTTTTCTTCAGGTGGTATCATTAAGACAGAAATATTATATATTCTTGCCAGCACATGTGCTTCTGTACAGTTCATAGTTGTGACTACTTCTAGAATAATTACACAGAAAGTAAATGAAATTAAAGACACTTAATATAAATGGTTGCCCTCAAAATATTCTACCCATATTAAAGTGTCTATGGAGCTGGTGCTCATCTCAATGGGCTCCCAACAGATGGAGTGCTCCGTTTGTCACATTACTTTGGAGCTTCAAAATGTGCCTGATGGGAATTCTATTACCTGCACCAGCTGTACAGGTGACCTCCTTGCCTTCCACTGGCCAGATTCAGAATATATGAGACATTTTTAAACATGATTTTAAAATACAGCATATGCAAATATGGCCATACTTGACATACTTACTCCAGTGCCAAAAAAAAGTCTGTCCTGTCTGCTTTAACCCCTGGATGTACAGGATGTATGGTTTTCCATTTTCTGAAAGTCTTTCTACAAAAGCATAGTAATGCCTGTCAACATGAGGAGAGATTTGTAAGGGTTTGTTTTGTTTTCAACACCTACAAATATGTTTTCTTTTATGTGATAAAATTTTGTAAAGAGTTCTTATTTTCTTGCCAAACATAAAATTAAATGATTAAATGAAGAATTTGAGAGACATGTGAAAAGTGTCCTCAACCCAGAAATATCTTCCTTCCCAGGGCCTGAAAGTTCTCCATTAGTGACACATTATTTGGGGTTCAGCAATCTCAATCCAGGCATTTCCAGGCATTCTTTTTATAAAATGCAACAAGCAGAGACAGGATTGAAACCCCGTTTCATCTGCCTTAAAATTCTTGCTCTTTTCGCCTACAACACACTGTTTCCCTTGGATGGTCATCAGTAACAATGCAAATGTGAATGAGCTTTTTTCCTAAGAGAGAAGAAATAAATTAGCATCTGCAAACCCTGAGCAAGCAGAGTTGAAGACTCAGGAAAGGGGGAAAAGCATAGATAAGGAAACTGAGAAAAGACAAAAGAATAATGTCTACTTCGATTTTGCCTAGATTTAGCCATGACTAGAATCTAACTTCTATGAATTCTGTCTACAATGTAACATAGTGGTAGCCCATCTTAAAGGTCTCCTGTCACTGCAGAAACTCCACCTCATGGTCCCTATTCATATAACATGTATTACTATATGTCAGATTGGACTGAATTATGGATGGAGCATCCAGCTATTTTTATTTGCTACCTTATTGAGCAAGCTGTAAAATAAACTTTGAAATGTATTACAGTAGCAGTGAACACTCCTAGCACCAGGTTGTGGAATCTATATACCATTTCCCACTAAAAAGAAAAGGGCTCCTTAAATAAATGACTTATTCTGAATCTAGAGAGGAAAACGCAGCAAGATGGGTCTGGGACATCATTTTGAAAGGAAGCTTTCAATCATCCATGAGTTCATGTCAAAGGGAAATAGGACCAATTTGAGGGGGCTTGTATTAGCCTTAAAGAAAATCAAAAAGAACAATAACTGCAGTGGATTGAAACACGTCAGTGCTATAAAATATTAAAACACATATAAACGCTATAAAGAAAAGAAAAGGAGAAACTGCTATTGATTAAAAGAAATTTAAGAGACATAATAATCAAATGTGATTTTGGTCCTTGTTTAGATCCTATTTCAAATGAACCAACTGAAAAGACATAGGGACAGTTTGAACATGGACTGGGTATCAGACAACACTAAGAAATTGTTGTTCATTTTTCTAGGTGTGATAATGGCATAATGGTTAAGTTTTACAGCACTTTGGGAGGCCAAGGTGGGTGGATCACGAGGTCAGGAGTTCGAGACCATCCTGGCTAACAAAGTGAAACCCCTTCTCTACTAAAAAATAGAAAAAATTAGCCAGGTGTGGTGGTGGGTGCCTGTAGTCCCAGCTACTGGGGAGGCTGAGGCAGGAGAATGGCATGAACCCGGGAGGCAGAGGTTGCAGTGAGCCGAGATCGCGCCACTGTGCTCCAGCCTGGGCAACAGAGTGAGACTCCATCTCAAAAAAAAAAAAAAGAACTTATGAGAGATGCAAGTGAAAGCATTTACTGACATCTGACATGTGGGCCAAGATAGCTTGACTAGACATAGCCAGTAAGAACTTCTCCCAGTGAGACCAGACCAGCAAGAAGAACATCACACTTTGAGCTGATCTTCAGAAGGTAGGCATCGAGAGTGAAGAGAGGGAGTATGCAAACCCTGGGCTGAAGCAGGAGGAAGCTGAGAACCTTGCAAAGGGTTGCTGAGCACCAGGATTCATTCCTGGCCCTGAGTGGCTCCTGGGGAAAGGGTGAGTAAAATAGGTGTGGAGTGGCCCAGTCTAGCCACAGACTTCCAGAAGCCTAGCTGCAGGAGACCCTATGACCTCCATGGATATTTGAGCTGGCAGGAAGAGCTTCCTGGAGAGTTGGCAGGAACAGGACTCCAGCCTGCATGGAGCCCAGAGAGTTTGGCATAGGAATGGTTGCAGTGGAGCATGGCTAGGGACACATATCCCCAAGGCTCATCAGGCTCTTCTACGTGGATTTGGCCTTTGTTAACTGTCAGATTTGGACAGAACAGAGCTATCTTGCCCATGAGATGGGGCCAGTCTGATCTAAGCACCCCTCTATCTGCTGGCTTCTTCCAGGGGCCCTGCCTGGCTGTACCCACTTGTAGTGCAGCCTCAAGATGCCCAACCAGGGTGCGTCCCAGTGGTCACTGCTATAACTCTTTTGCAGGCAGATCTTTTCTAACCATTAGAGAGCTTCTGCAGATGGGCTCCCACCAGTACACACATACCCACAGCCACCCCCACCACCACCACTTTGCCAACACGCACTCACTCTCAGCCTCCCCCTACTGCTTTGATGGTACATGTGTGTGCACGCAAATCCCATCAACCTACTGCTACTGACATGTACATGGGGACCCCACCACACCACTGCCACTAGTGCATGGGTGCAGACCCTACCACACAACCACCCTGCTATTGCTGGCATGTGTACGTAAGCACAGGCTGTGCTGTCACTGCCCTGACAAAGTACTTTTGCCAGCACCTTCCCCAATCAGAGTGTTGTTACCAGAAGGCCAGGAATATCTCAGCCCCTGCAGTGCTGTAGGTGCTTAACCTCAAGGGGACAGAGAACAAAGCCATGGACCTAGTCTCAGACCCCCAGGGTCACAGCACATAGTACAAGAATGCTGAGCTGAGCCTTGGCCCCCTGAAATCATCCAGAAACAAAGCCAGTCAGCTAAACTCAACTTATATTACCATCAAACCCTCAATTGCATCAAAGAATATGAAAGCAAAAAGCCCCATCCAAAAAAACAGCAACTTTAAAGATTAAAGAAACATCAGCCCAAACATATAGATTTTTCTTTAAGGCACAAAACTCTGAAACTCTAAAAGCTAGAAAACTAGAGTGTCTTCTTACCTCCAAATGACTTCACTAGCTCCCCAATAATGGTTCTTAACCAGACTCAAATGGCTGAAATGACAGACATAGAATTCAGAATCTGGATGGCAATTAAGAGCACTGAGATTCAGAAGAAAGATGAAACCAATCCAAGGAATCTAAGGAATCCAGTAAAATGATTCGAGAGCTGAAAGATTAAACAGCCATTTTAAGAAAGAACCAAACTGATCTGATAGAGCTGAAAAACTTATTACAATAATTTTATAATATAATCAGAACTATTAACAGCAGAATACACCAAGTTGAGGAAAGAATCTCAGAGCTCAGAGACCAGTTTTTCAAATAAATTCAGTCAGGCAAAAATAATGAACAAAGAAGTTTTAAAAACGAACAAAACCTCTGAGAAATACAGAATTATATAAACAGACCAAACCTATAACTCATTGGCGTCCCAAAAAGAGAGAAAGAGAGAACAAGCAACTTGGAAAACATATTTGAGAATACCACCCATGAAAATGTCACCAGCCTTGCTACAGAAGTCAACATTCAAACTCAGGAAATTCAGAAAACCCCTATGAGATACCACATAAGATTACCATCCCCAGGAGATATAGTCATCAGATTCTCCAGGATCAATGCAAAAGAAAAAATAGTAAAGCCAGCCAGAGGGAAGAGGCTTTCACCTGCAAAGGGAACTCCTTTCAGCAGAACCCTACAAGCCAGAAGAGATTGAGGGCCTATTTTCAGCAGCCTAAGAGAAAAAAAAATTCCAACCAAGAATTTTATATCCAGTCAAACTAAGCGTCATAAGCAAAGGAGAAATAAAATCCTTTACAGGCAAGCAAATGCTAAGAGAATTCATTACCACCAAACTCCTCTTACAAGAGATCTTTAAGGTCATGTCAAACATGGACAGGAAAGACCATTACCGGCCACCACAAAAATACACAAGTATATAACAACATGATGACAGGATAAAATCCACACATATCAATATTAACCTTGAATATAAATGGGCTAAACACCCCAATTAAAATGCACAGAGTGAGATGCTGGATAAAGAAGCAGGACCCAAATGTATACTGTCAAGAGACTCATCTCACATGCAATGACACCCATAGGCTCAAAGTAAATGGGTGGAGTAAAATTTCTCAAGCAAATGGAAACACAAAAGAATAGGAGTTGCTATTCTTATTTCAGACAAAACAGATTTTAATGACAATCAAAAGGAATAACGAAGGGCATTACATAATGATAAAGAGTTCAATTCAACAAGAAGACTTAACTGTCCCAAATATATATGCAGCCGATACTGGAGCACCCAGATTCATAAAACAACTTCTTAGAAGAGATTTGAAGACACTTAGATAACCACACAATAATATCAGGAGACTTCCACAACCCACTGGCAGTATTAGGTGGATCATCGAGGCAGAAAGCTGACAAAGATATTTGGTACCTAAACTTGACACTTAACCAAATGGACCTAACAGATTATGGAACACTCAACTCAACAGTAAAAGAATATACATTCTTTTCACCTAAACGTGGTACATATTCTAAAACTGACCACATGCCCAGCCATAAAGCAATTCTCAACAACGTTTTGAAAACCAAAATCACACCAACCACACTCTTGGAGCACAGCACAATAAAAATAGAATGAATACCAAGAAGATTTCTCAAAACCATAAAATTACATGGAAATTAAACAATCTGGTTCTGAATGACTTTTGGGTAAATAATGAAGTTAAGACAGAAATCAAGAAATTCTTTGAAATTAATATAAACAAAGATACAGCATACCAGAATCCCTGGAACAGTTAAAGCAGTGTTAAGAGGAAAGTTTGTGGTTCTAAATGCCCACATCAAAAAGTTAGAAAAATCTCAAATTTACAACCTAACATCACACCTAGAGGAACTTTAAAAATAAGGAACTGACAAACCAACCCCAAAACTAGCAGAAGTCAGGAAATAACCAAAATCAGACCTGAACTGAACAAAACAGAGATGTGAAAAACCATACAAAAGATCAACAAAATCAAAAGTGGTTCTTCTAAAGAATAAATAAGATAGATAGACTGCTAGCTAAACTAATTTTAAAAAGGAATATCCAAATAAACAGAATCAGAAATGACAAAGGGGACATTACTACCAACCCCATAGAAATACAAGAAACCCTCAGAGACTATTACAAACACCTCTATGCACACAAACTAGGAAACCTAGAAGTGGATAAATTCCTGGAAACATACAACCTCCCAAGATTGAACCAGGAATAAGTTAATACCCTGAACATACCAATAATGAGTTTCAAAACTGAATCAGTAATAAAAAGCCTACAAACCAGAAAAAGCCCTCGACAAGACAGACTCACAGCCAAACTCTACCAGGCATATAAACAAGAACTGGATCAATCCTATTTAAACTATTCCAAAAAAAAAAAATTTAGGAGGAGGGACTTCTCCGTAACTCATTCTATGAGGCCAGCATCATTCTGAAACCAAAACCTGGCAGAGACAAAAAAATTTTCACAAACTTTAGGCCAACACCCCTGATGAACATAGATGCAAAAATCCTCAACAAAATATTGCCAAATCCCATAAAAAAGGATGAGTTCATATCCTTTGTAGAGACATGGATGAAGCTGGAAACCATCATTCTCAGCAAACTATCGCAGAGACAAAAAACCAAACACTGCATGTTCTCACTCATAGGTGGGAATTGAACAATGAGAACACTTGGACCCAGGAAGGAGAACATCACACACTGGGGCCTTCATGGGGTGGGGGGAGGGGGGAGGGATAGCATTAGGAGATATACCTAATGTAAATGACGAGTTAATGGGTGCAGCACACCATCATGGCACATGTGTACATATGTAACAAACCTGCACATTGTGGACATGTACCCTAGAACTTAAAGTATAATAAAAATTTTAAAAAAAATACTGCCAAAACAAATCCAGCAGCTCATTAAAAAGATAATCCACATGATCAAGTAGGCTTTATCCCTGGGATGCAAGGTTGGTTCAACATATGCAAATCAATAAATGTGATTCATCACCTAAACAGAACTAAAAACAAAAACCATGCGATCATCTCAATAGACACAGGAAAGGCCTTTAATAAAATTCAACATCCCTTCAAGATAAAAACTGTCAACAAATTAGACATCAAAGGAACATACCTCAAAATAATAAAGGCCATCTATGACGAACCCACAGCCAACATCATACTGAACAGGCAAAAGCTAGAAGCATTCCCCTTGAGAACTGGAACAGATAAAGATGCCCACTCCCACCACTCCTATTCAACACAGTTCTGAAAGTCCTAGCCAGAGCAATCAGGCAAGAGAAAGAAATAAAAGGCATCTAAATAGGAAGACAGGAAGCCAAACTATCTCTCTTCACAGATGATACAAATCTATACCTAGAAAACTCCATAGTCTCTGCCCAAAGGCTCCTAAATCTGATAAACAACTTCCTCAAAGTCTCAGGACACAAAATCAACGTACAAAAAATAAGTAGCATTTCTATACACCAACAATTTCCAAGCTGAGAGTCAAATCAAGAATGTAATCCAATTCACAATAGCCACAAAAAAAAAAAAATACCTAGGAATACAGCTAACAAGGGAAGTGACAGATCTCTACAATGAGAATTACAAAACACTACTGAAAGAAATTGGAGATGCCATAAACAAATGGGAAAACATTTCATGATCATGTATAGGAAGAATATATGACCATACTGCTCAAAACAATTTACAGATTCAATGCTATTCCCATGAAACTACCAATGGACATTTTTCACAGAGTCAGAAAAAAAAACTATTCTAAAATGTATGTAGAACCAAAAAAGAGCCTGAATAGCCAAAGCAAACCTAAGTAAAAAGAATGAAGTCAAAGATATTATACTACTCAACTTCAAACTATACTACAAGGATACAGTAATCAAAACAGCATGGTATTGGTACAAAAGCAGACACAAAGAGCAATGGAACAGGTTAGAGAACCCAGAAATAAAGCCATACACCTACCACCATCTGATCATTGACAAAGTCAACAACAACAAGCAATGGGGAAAGGATTCCCTATTCAATAAATGATGCTGAGATAACTGGCTAGCCATATGCAGAAGACTGAAACTAGATCCCTTCCTTTCACTGTATAAAAAAAAAAAAACAACTCGAGATGGATTAAAGACTTTAACATAAAGCCTAAAGTTATAAAAATCCTAGAAGAAATCCTAGGAAATATCACTGTGGACATAGGCCCTAGCAAAGTTCCATAACAAAGACACCAAAAGCAATTGCAACTAAAACAAAAATTGACAAGTGAGTCCTAATAAACCTTCTGCATAGCAAAATAAACTATCAACAGAGTAAACAGACAACCTACAGAATGGAAGAAAATATTTGCAAAGTTTGCATCTGACAAAGTTTTAATATCCAGAATCTATAAGAAGCAATTCAACATACAAAAAACAACCCCAATAAAAAGTGGGCAAAGGACATGAACAGAAACTTCTCAAAAGAAGACATACAAGCAGCCAACAAAGATTTTCTTTTTATTATTATACTTTTAAGTTCTAGGGTACATAGGCACAACATGCAGGTTTGTTACATACATATACATGTGACATGTTGGTGTGCTGCACCCATTAACTCATCATTTACATTAGGTATTTCTCCTAATATTATCCCTCCCCACTCCACCCACCCCACAACAGGCCCTGTTGTGTGATGTTCCCCAGCCTGTGTCCAAGTGTTCTCATTGTTCAATTCCCACCTATGAGTGAGAACACATGGTGTTTGGTTTTCTGTCCTTGCAATAGTTTGCTGAGAATGATGGTTTCCAGCTTCATCCATGTCCCTAAAAAGGACATGAACTCATCCTTTTTTATGGCTGCATAGTATTCCATGGTGTATATGTGCCACATTTTCTTAATCCAGTCTATCATTGATGGACATTTGGGCAGCCAACAAACATTTTGAAATATGTTGCACATCACTAAACATTAGAGAAATGCAAATCAAAACAACAATGAGATACCATCTCACACCAGTCAAAATGGCCATTATTAAACAGTCAAAAAATAACAGATGCTGGCAAAGTTGCAGGGAAAAGGAAACACTTATACACTGCTGATGGGAATGCAAATTAGTTCAACCACTGTGGAAAGAAGTTTGGAGATTTCTCAAAGAACTTAATGTTCTCACTCATAGGTAGGAATTGAACAATGAGAACACATGGACACAGGAAGGGGAACATCACACACCAGGGCCTGTTGTGGGGTGAGGGGAGGGGGGAGGGATAGCATTAGGAGATATATCTAATGTTAAATGACGAGTTAACGGGTGCAGCACACCAACATGGCACATGTATACACATGTAACAAACCTGCACGTTGTGCACATGTACCCTAAAACTTAAATTATAATAAAAAATAAAAATAAAAATAAATAAAATAGAACTACCATTTGACCTGGCAATCCCATTATTAGTTATATACCCAATGGAATATAAATCATACTATGTAATGACACATACATGCTGATATGGTTTGGCTCTGTGTCCCCACCCAAATCACATGTCAAATTGTGACCCTCACATGTCAGATGAGAGACTTGATGGGAGGTGATTGGATCATGGGGGTGGATTTCCCCCACGCTGGTCTCATGATATTGACTGAGTTCTCACAAGATCTGATGGTTTAAAAGTGTGGCACTTCTCCCCTCACTCTGTCTCTCCTGTCACCATGTAAGATGTGCCTTGCTTTCCCTTCAGCTTCTGCCATGATTGTAAGTTTCCTGAGGCCTCACCAGCTATGTGGAACTGTAAGTCAGTTAGAACTCTTTTCTTTATAGTTACCTAGTTTCAGGTAGTTCTTTTTATAGCAATGTGAAAATTGGTTAATATAGAAAATTGGTACCAGCAGAGTGAACCACTGTTATAAAGACACCTGAAAAGTGGAAATGACTTTGGAAAGGGGTAATGGACAGAGGTTTGAACAGTTTGGAGGGCTTAGAAGATAGGAAGATGTGGGAAAGTTTGGAACTTTCTAGAGATTTGTTGAATGGTTTTGACCAAAATGCTCATAGTGATATGGACAATAAAGTCAAGGCTGAGGTGGTCTCATCTGGAGATGAGGAACTTATTGGGAATTGGAGTAAAAGTCACTCTTGCTATGCTTTAGCAAAGAGGCTGGCAGCATTTTGCCCTTGCCCTAGAGATTTGTGGAACTTGAACTTGAGACAGATGATTTAAGGTATCTGACAGAATAAATTTCTAAGCAACAAAGCACTCAAGATGTAACACGGCTGTTTCTAAAAGTGTACATTCATATACATGAAGGAAGAGATGGTCTGAAATTAGAACTTATATTTAAGAGGGAAGCAGAGCATAAAAGTTTGGAAAATTTGTAGCCTGACCCTGTAGCAGAAAAGAAAACCCATTTTCTGGGGAGAAATTCAAGACAGCTACATAAATTTGCATATGTAACAAAGAGACAATTGTTAATAGCTAAGTCAGTGAGAAAAATGTCTCCAGGGAATTTCTAAGATCTTTGTGGCAGCCCTTCCCATCACAGGCTTGGAGGCCTAGGAGGGAAAAATGGGTTCATGGGCCAGACCCAGAGCCCTGCTGCTCTCTGCAGCCTTGAGACATGGTACCCTGTGTCCCAGCTGCTCCAGCTCCAGCCATGGCTAAAAGGTGTCAAGGTACAGTCCAGGCCATTGCTTCATAGGGTGCAAGCACCAAGCCTTGGCAGCTTCCACATGGTGTTGGGCCTGTGGGTATGCAGAAGGCAAGAGTTTGGGAACCTCCGCCTAGATTTCAAAGCCTGTATGGAAATAGCTGGATGTCCAGGCAGAAGTCTGCTTCAGGGGCAAAGCCCTCATGGAGAACCTCTACAGCTTAGGGCAGAAGAGAAATGTGGGGTTGGAGCCCCCACACAGAGAGCCCGTTGGGGCACTGTTTAGTGGTGTTGTGAGAAGAGGGTCACTGTCCTTCAGACCTCAAAATGGTAGAACCACTGACAGCTTGCACCATGCACCTAGATAAGCTGCAGGCACTCAACACCAGCCTGTGAAAGCAGCTACAGGGGCTGTACCCTGCAGAGCCACAGGGGAGGAGCTGCCCAAGGCCTTGGGGGACCACCCCTTGCATCAGTGTGCCCTGGATATGGGACGTGGAGTCAAAGGAGATTATTTTGAAACTTTAAGATTTAATGACTGCCCTGCTAAATTATGAACTTGCATTGAGGCCTGTAGCCCCTTTGTTTTGGCCAATTTCTCCCATTCAGAATGGGAGCACTTACCCAATGCCTGTACCCCCATTGTGACTTGAAAGTAACTAACTTGTTTTTGATTTTACGGGCTCATAGGTAGAAGGCACTTATCTTGTCTCAGATGAAACTTTGGACTGTGGACTTCTGAGTTAATGCTGAAATGAGTTAAGACTTGGAGACTGAAAGAAGAAAAAAAATCTGGAAAGGAGGAAGGACTAACTTGTAGCTCCTACTCAAACAGACAGACAGTATGTGGAGACTCACAGTGCAAAATTTTGCTGCAAGAACCACTGCAGGAACATACCAAGAAAACCAAAAAATTCATAGACCCTTTGAAAGAAGCAGCTTGCTGCTGCAAACTCCATGAGCCAGCCAAAAAACTGCAAGTGCCCAAAGCGTGAGAGGGGGAAAATCTGCCTCTGAACACACATCCTGAGGAACCTGAAAATCCAGATCACAGGAGAAGGATCTAAGCTTAACTAGAGCTGAAATGAATTTAGAGAGCCAAGCAAAATATAAAATAAAAGCAGCAGTAGGAAGAGCTCTGTAGGCACTCCTGGTCTCCAGGGAAGCCATTTCTAACTTTATCTCACAGGGGTTCTGGGGAGAGAAGCCAGTAGAATTGGGGAAAAGCCACAGGGAAAAGGAGACTTTAAGCTGAACTTTGTAATAATTTTGACAAAGCATGAATTTTCCTGGGAGGTAGCCAGGGGTCAAACATGAAGTACAGATATGAGCACAGAAGCCATGGCAGGCAGGGAGTGGCAAGCACTGAAACCCTGCTTGCTTTCTCAGCAGGGAGGCTTGTAGCCTGGGGCGAGATCTCAGCCCCATGCACTGCTGGCCTAGATATAAATTCAGCTCTGTTGGCTGTTGGGAGAGTACAGCAGGAGTGAGATTAGCTTTGCTGGCTGCATGAGAGCTGGGTAAGGCCTGTCACTGCCAGCTTTCCCCCACTTTCCTGGGGACCTGTATGAAGCCACAGAGGCAGCCATAATCCCCCTTGGAACATAACTCCATTGGCCTGAGAACCACCCCATCCCCAACAATGGCCACAGCAAGCCCCACCCAAAAACAATCTGAGCTCAGACCCACATAACCCTGCCCCTACCTGATGGTGTTTATCTATCCACCCTGGTAGATGACGACAAAACGACAAGAGAAATAAACTCAAGGGAACTCTAAGACCCTGCCCATCACCTCAGAAACCCAAATACTTATCCAGGCAACCTTAGGGCAAGCTCGAATCCCCCCTATGCTACCACAGCTCATGCTCCTTTGAAGGCACCACCTCCTGGCTGGAAGCCAACCAACTCAAGTTATTAGGAAACCAACTCTACTCCAAGGAAAGAGAAGGCCAACCAACTCAACTCCAAGGAAAGAGAAAACAACAGCTAATTCAACCACCTGGATAACCAGAAGTCTTGAGTCTGTCCACTTGACAACTTCACTGCTAGCATAACCAGAATTTAAGAAAACCAGTGTACTAAACAAAACTACAAGCAAGGATTCTCACAGAGTCCACTTCACTCCCCTGCTACCTCCACCAGAGCAGGTGTTGGTATCCACGCCTGAGAGACCTGAAGATGGATCACATCACAGGACTCCTTGCAGACACTCCCCAATGCCAGCCTAGAGCCCAGTAGCTCTGCTGGGTGGCTAGACCCAGAAGAGCAATAACAATCACTTTAGCCCAGCTCTTAGGAAGCCCGAAGCCTAGGGAAGTGGGGAGAGCACCACATCAAGGGATCACCACATGGGACAAAAGAATCGGAACAGCAACCCTTGAGTTCCAGATCTTTCCTCGGACATAGTCTACCCAAATGAAAAGGAACAGAAAACAATTCTGATAATATGACAAAACAAAGTTCTATAACACCCCCAGAAGTTCACACGAGCTCACCAGTAATGGATCCAAACCAAGAAGAAATCTCTGAATTGCCAGAAAAATAATTCAGAAGGTCAATTATTAAGCTACTCAAGGAAGCACCAGAGAAAGGTGAAAAACAACTTAAAGAAATTTTTTAAAATACAAGATATAAATGAAAAAATCTCCAGAGAAATAGATATCATAAATTTAAAAATCACAACTTCTAGAAACAAAAAACACAGAGAAATGCAAAATACACTGGAAAGTTTCAACAATAGAATTGAACAAGTAGAATAAAGAACTTCAGAGCTTGAAGATAAGGCTTTTGAATTAACTCAATTTGACAAAGGCAAAGAAAAAAGAATCAAAAATAGGATTATGTTAAATTACCAAACCTAAGAATAATTTGAGAGTTCCTTTAAAGGAGAAGGTTATATTTATATGAAATAATGCTCTTCTTACTCTAATATCTACAGTATTATGCTTCTGTGTTTTAATATTGAATGTTTATTACTCAGTATCTAAAATGTGAGAGGCAGAGTCATGTAGTGGAAAGAACCTTCAAATTGACCTGGGTTCTAATTGATTCTGACAGTTACTAGGTGTGTAAATGACAAGCCACAAACTTTCTCTGAGACTACGTCTTTATCTGTAAAATGGGAAGAAGAATACTCACTTCACTGGTTTGTTAAAATAATAAATTTAAAAAGACATTCAAAGTACCTGACAAAACATCTGGCACAAAATAGGCAGCTACTTAAAACAAGTTTTCATTAAAGTTGTGCTTCCATTTAAAAATATATAAAAAAGACTGGGGGACTGTTGAGACTCAATAATTGTATTTTGAAATATGAGAAGGACATGAGATTTGGGAGGCTCCAGTGGAGGAATGATATGATTTGGCTCTGTGTTCCCACCCAAATCTCACGTCGAATTGTAATCCTCTTGTGTCAGGGAGGGGCCTGGTGGGAGGTGATTGGATCATGGGAGTGGATTTCCCCAATGCTATTCTCATGATAGGGAGTTCTCATGAGATCTGATGGTTTAAAATTATGGCACTTCCCTACTTGCTCTCTCTCTCTCCTGCCACTACGTAAGATGTGCCTTGCTTCCTCTTCACCTTCTGCCATGATTGTAGATTTCCTGAGGCCTCCCCAGCCATGCATAACTGTGAGTCAACTAGAATTCTTTTATTTATAAATTACCCAGTCTCTGGTAGTTCTTTATAGCAGTGTAAAAATGGACTAATACACATGCATATGTTCATCACAGCACCATTCACAATAGTGAATAGTCACAAAGACATGGAATCAACCCAGGTGCTCATTAATTGTGGATTGAATAAAAAAAAGTGGTACATATACACCAAGAAATACTATTATACATAGCCATAAAAAATAATGAAATCATGTCCTTTGCAGCAATATGGATGCAGCTGGAGGCCATTATCCTAAGCAAATTATTATAACACATAAACATAAAACCAAATACCACATGTTCTCACTTATAAGTGGGAACTAAATATGGAGTACACATGAACACAAAGAAGGGAATAATAGACACCAGGGCCTACTTGACAGTGGAGGGTGGGAGGAGGGTGAAGATTGAAGAACTACCTATTGGATACTATGCACACTACCTGGGTGATGAAATAACACATACAACGAATCCCAGTGATACACGTTTACAATGTTACATTTACATTTACACATGTAACAAACCTCCATATGTACCCCCAATCCTAAAATTAAAGTCGGAAGGGAAAAAAAAGAAAATATTTACAGGTGAAATACCTTGATTTTAGGAATTTGTTTTAAATATTGTAGCAAAAAAAAAGGTGGAGTAAAAGGGATAAGACAAAATTAGCCAACTCTTTAAATGTGATTAATCTCAGTGATAGATGCATTACTTTTTTATTGAAAATTTCTATATATAAATGTTTTGTTTTATTTAAATGATCATTAAAAATGGATTATTTAAAATTTATTAAATTCTATCTAAATTTTAAAAAGTTTTAATCATAAAATATTTTTAGCCATTACACTATAGCTGTGTCTACATGGCACCAAAATAATGAATTGAAGTGAGAAAGGTTTTGTGGTAGCCGGTCTCCAGGATGACTACTATTGATCCTTGCCTTCTGGTACTTATGCATTTGTATAGTCACCTTCCATATCATTTCAGGCTTGCTCTGGGTGACCAAAAGAAACCAATGGAAGTGATGGTGTGTGACTGCCAATGCTAGATGAGCAAAGACATTTCTGCTTCTGTTTTTTTGCTCTCTTGGATTACTCACTGTAGAGGAAGCCAGCAGCCATGCCATGATAATATTCAAGTAGGTCTATGGAGAGGTTTGAGTGGCATGGAACTAAGGCTTCCTGAAAATAGCCAGCACCAGCTTGCCAGCTATATGAATGAGTCATCTTGGAAACAGATCTTTCAGTCTCAGTCAAGCCTTGATGACTACAACACTGGCCAACATCTTGACTACACCCTCATGAGACACTCCAAACAATAATAGCCTAGCTAAGCTGCTCTGTATTATAATTTTGGTTCAGAAAGAGACGCAGAACCAGTTGGCAATATATTAATTTATTACAAGAAACTTGCTTATGAAATTGGGGGTGGGGGTCAGCTTGGGAAGTCTGAAGTCCATAGAGTGGCCTTCAGAAAGAGAAGCTCACCAGCAAGCTGGCTTGGAACCCCAGCTGTTGTCCACGAGCCATCAATGAGGGAAGATTGCAAACAAGCAAGCTGGAACTCCATGGGCACAGGCCAAAGCTGTTATCCACAAATGGAAATCTCCTCTCTCTCCCTTTCTCCCCTCTCACCCAACTTCAGAAAAGTCCTAAGCCCTCTTTTAAGCCCTAACAATTGTTTAAATCAGGCCCACCCAATTTAAAGTCAACTGATTAGGGACTTCAATTACATCTGTAAAATCCCTTCACAGCAGGACCTAGATTTGTGTTTGACTGAATGACTGGGAGAAGGGGTGTGTGTGTGTGTGTGTGTGCGTGCGCATGTGCACGCTACAATATGGCTGCTGCTTCTTTTCTATCCTCCCACTCTCATGAGACAATATCTCTAGCAGCCCACTCCATCTGGAAACACACTAGAAAGGGAATTCTGAAGAATATTGTTCAACCTCACCAAGTTGACACATCCCAAAGCCATCACGCACTCTCAAATTCCTGATCAACAGAAACTACAAAGGATAAATTTTGATCCCTGTTTTAAACCTTTGGTCTTTTAGATAATTTGTTAGGCAGCAGTATATAACTGATATAGGTTTGATTGCACAGGTTATCTGGAATCAAGTGTAACTACTAACTACAGGGGTAATTACTAAGGAAAAGCTATTGCCTGAAGTCACTTGGGTTTTATTAGGTTTGTACTTAATGAATTCAAATAGTGTTTGTGGATATAATATTTGTGTGTAAGTTTGGTTTTGTATATGGGGGCTTATTTGTGGGTGTGGGTAGGTTTAGATATGGTCTTCAACAGAATCGGACTAGCAGAATAACAAAGTACAAGAAGCATGTCAGGTAGAACATCTTGATTTTTCTCTAAAATACCTGATGGGTCTTAATATTTTCTGGAGAATAAAGTAAAAAAGACTTAGAAGCCTAAATTAGCCCAAACCCCGACTTCAAGATGCCTCACCTTAAAATGATCCCACAACATGAGGTATGATGTAAAGGAGACCAGACCGTACAGTCAGACACATTTGGGCTCCGGCTCCAACTCCGTATCTCACCAATGATGTTCACTTGGCCACTTTACATAACCTTCCTGAGCCTCAGATTCTGCACTGGTAAAATAATAATATTTAAAGCTCCAGGAATCTAGGCTTTCCTTTTAGTTGTCAGAGTCTTTGGAGGTTTAAAAAAGACAAAAATGTTTGGTCAAGAAGTATCTTAGATTTTATTAAATGAATGCGGCCCAGCCTTGGGAGTCAGGCAATGTTCCAGACACACCTGACTCAGAGATTATATCATCCAGAATGTTACAGTATTTTCTAGTCTTCTGTGAGAAAATACCTGGTCCAACAACCCATATAACAAATGGGAAGAAAAGGTTTCTGGGGCTGTATTGTCCAGAGACTTTATCTCCATTGATAGTCCAAGATTTAAAATTTGATTTAGGTCTTCCATTGTTCTTTGAGGAAAGCAGTTACTAGACCTTCATTGTCCATATTAGTGAAGCTAGTTCCTATCAGGAAAATTAAGGGAGAGAGAAGGGAAGGTGTTTGTTAGGAAATGAGAAGGAATTGCTAAAGAAATTCCTTGGAGCATTGGGAAGATAAAATGAATAGCCATTCTGCAAATACTTGGACATTCGCAGCCATGCAAAGCCATTCTGCTTTGACATCCTTAGGTGGAAATGGGAAAGAGAAAAAACAAAATGTCCCATCTGCCACATTCATTTTCAATTTAAGTTTCATATTAAAATATGAAAAGTCTTATATTAAAATTGCTGTTTAATGTTTCTTAACATCAATTTCAGATGGTTATATAAGGATTAATACAATAACTTATAAAGCACCAAAAATGTAACAGATGCTCAATAAAGGCTCAGTCCCTTCTCTTTCCCTTAGTATAGCAAAGTCAGTTTCTTATGCAAGTTTTGGTCTCCTCCAGCCTTCTCCTACATGTTCCATCCCCCATCCCACCCCCACATCCCTTACCTTGGCATTTCTAAGACTGCAAATGGCAGACAGCTGCACAAGGAAATTCTGTGGGGAGAGAGAATGTCAAGGGGCATCTCACTTCCCCACAAAGGAACTCACTCTCCTTCCCATTTTGTTATATGAGTTGTTTGGCCAGGTATTTTCTCACAGAAAACTAGGAAAATACTGTAACGTTCTGAATAATGAAACCTCTGAGTCAGGTGTGACTGGAACATGGCCTAACTCCCAAGGTTGGACCCCATTTATTTAATAGAAGCTAAGATTCTTCTTGATTCTGAAGCAGTTTTCTCGCAGGTCTAAACGGCCCTGCCTCCAGTGTTTAATCATTGGATTCACTTCAATTCTGCTTAATCGTACTCTTCCACACACTCTGCTCCTCTCAGCCCTGACTGTACAGCAATGAGTTCCTCAGTGAATGGGCATGTCCAGGTTGACGGTGATTTATACCTTACCTTTTACTTCACAATTCCACCTCAGGAATGGAGAAGCCATTAACGCCTGGTTCAAATCATATGGTTCAAACCCGAAATGACTTTAACACGTGTTCTTTTCAGAGACCTACATTCACAAGCACAGTTTAAATTAAGCAGGATCTCAGAGTCAATCTCTTATCCTTTTTTTTAATAGTGTTTTTCTTTTTTTCCTGGTGAGGGAAAGGTTTGCAAAAAACATATATATACACACATATATATGTGTGTTACATATATATATACAAATATACATATACACATATACACATATACATATATATACATATATGTACATACATATATGTATGTATATGTGTATATGTATATATATAAATATATATAGACACACATATATATATATTTTGTTTGTTTGTTTGTTTGTTTGTTTGTTTGGCCTAGGAAAGAAAGAGATAGAGCCGGAATGTACATATTTCACTTTTTTAAAAAAAGCATTTAAACTCAGTGCTCAGTACACAAAGGGATGCCTCCAGTAACTGAAAAGGGCTGAACTTCAGCATATTTAATGTTAGAATCTGGCAAACAGTTCTAAAGGTTGGTTTTCAAATCTCTGCCCTAGGATCATTTATTTCTCTCAATGCACAAATACCAAGGAGCCAGTGGACCAGAGAAGGTAGATGGATAATTGGGAGACAGCACAACTCATTTCTCAGTTGGCAACCTTTTAAAGCTTTTTAAATCCTAAACAGCAACTGGCCTTTCCATTCCTCTTTTCCTCCTCCTGGCTGAAGTCTGCAACAGACTTTGCTGCCTCTGTTTTGACAGGCCTAAAAACTCTGTCCACTGTTAATATCAGGAAAAACACCCAATGCAAATCTTTTGAGAATACCCAACCAGTCTTTTAACAGCTCAGGACATTTCTGGGTCTCCATGTTTCTGCCTAATGGGAAGACCCTGTTTCCAGCTTGCACCACAATAGAGAAGTTGTTCATCTTGTGAAAGACGGTGAAATAAAATCATCTTTCCATTTGAGCAGCAGGTACAAAAATAGAGCAGAATCCATGTCCTCAATGAGCTCAGCACTGGAAAAAAGCAGAACCATGGTGCTGCACAAATGGAGTAGGGTTCCCAGGTTCACAAGGATTAACAGCAGGCTTTTTGTAGAGCCATTTTTGAAGGAGCAAATCACCCTAGCAACACTGAAACGAAAAACTTCATATTTAAAACATTGATTCTGGCCGGGCGCGGTGACTCATGCCTGTAATCTCAGCACTTTGGGAGGTCGAGGCGGGTGGATCATCTGAGGTCAGGAGTTCAAGACCAGCCCAGCCAACATGGTGAAACCCCCTCTCTACTAAAAATACAAAAAATTAGCCAGGCATGGTGGTGGGCTTCTGTAATGCCAGCCACTAGGGAGGCTGAGGCAGGAGAATTGCTTGAACCCGCGAGGCAGAGGTTGCAGTGAGCTGAGATCACACCATTGTACCCCAGCCTGGGCAAAAAGAGCAAAACTCCATCTCAAAAACAAACAACAACAGCAACAAAAAAAATTGATTCTCAACTCTGGCTGCACATTATAATCATCTGAATAGAAATAAAAATGCCTGGGTCCCACCCCTCGAGATTTTGCATTTTTTTTAAGAACTCCAGCAGGGACTTTGATACACAGCCAGGACTGAGAACAGCTGACTGGGAACATGGAGAAAATTCATAAACAGAGACTGTAGATTAGGATCTTGTTTGCAGAAAGAAACCTCCCAGAGCAAATCAACAGATGAAGATCAGCAGACCCTGGACAGCACAGTCACGTCTTGTGATGGCTTCTTACTGGGGAATTTGGGTTTGTATCAAAACCCAAATGTGACCCAAAATATACAATTTGCTATAAATTTCCATGTATGTTGATTGTTTAGTAGAGTGTCTCAGCCGAGCCACAACTGGAATGCAAAGTCTAGCTCCTCACTACTCCCAAGATGTAGTCCTTAGACCAGCAACAGCAGCATAACCTGGGAGCTTGTTAGGAAGGCAGAGTATCAGCTCCATCCCAGTCCTGCTGAGTCAGGATCTGCATTTCATTCAGTGAAATTCACGGAAGGCCATTGTTTAGGACTGAGCTCCTGCACTAGGCCCAATAGACCATCCCAAACCAGAATGGAGTTACTTATGCTAGGTGTCATGTAATCAAACTGGACTTTGAAACCGACCAGTTTTCCAAAACCAGGAAATTCACAGCAACCAATCAGAAGGGGCCCAGTTACCTGAGCCAGCATGATAAGGAAGTAATCTCTATTTTAACCGTATAAGGAAAGTAACTTTTAAATGACTCATTTGCTTTTTGTTCCCTGTTTCTGCTTTCTTCAGTATTTTTCTGCCTATAAAGCCAACCTCATCTGCTCAGTTCATCGGAGCACCTATTTTTATAGATGAGACACTGCCTGATTCATGAATCACTAATAAAGCAAATTAGATCTTTAAACTTAATTAGTTGTAATTTTGTCTCTTGATAATTTTAACAAGATACTTTCAGGTAGTAAATCTGCTCATTAAAGTTTGGAAAGCAATGATCTCACTGTGAAATTGACAAGCTAGTGACCCCTCCAGAAACTTATTTTTATAAACTGACATAAGGATGGATGGAAAGGTTGCTTTGTTTGATTTGTTTGCAGTTGTGATTTGGTTTAATTTGCTAAAGAATAAGGGGTTTGGTGGGTGGGTGTTTGGAAAGAAAAGAGGAGACAAGAACAATGGATTACGTGTTTTAAGCCCCAGAAGAAAAAATTAGGAAGTCAAATGGTGAAGAAGCTTTTTTTCCTGAAAGACTTAGTGAGACTCAAGTTACCAAGTGGTACTCTACCAGAACCCACGTGATAAATGACAGCAACCAAGATAGGAGAAATCTTCCCACTGCTGTCCAAAACTGGACTGCTGGGTTTGGAAGCAATGACAGATAGCAGCCTCAGCACATAAACTAGCACTTTGAAGGAGAGTAACAACCAGAGGACAATGATGAGGCTCCTTGTCAAGGAGCAGAACTAGAATTGTTCTTATGTATACATGCCTGGCACACAGCAGGTACTTGACAAATACCTGTTGAATGAAGACGTGGATGGGTGACACCACCAGGGGGACTTCAAGAATAAACAGAGGGAGAGAGTTTGCAAGGGGACTGAGCAATACAGAAACAGAGGCAGCACAAAGAATCATCAGAATCTAAATATGAATTTAGAATTTGGCCTCATTTGTACTCAAAGACACTACAGTATGAGTGTCATCCTATCAAGTAAGTCCTTTTGTTGTCATTATATGATCCAAACAGAAAAATTTCCAGGTGTCATAATCCAGAAATTCCTGGAGTAGGTGGACCACCACCTGACCATAATGGCCAAAATTATCATCCCCAGAACTCATTATTCTAAAAACTGATAAGGAAAAAAATGAAGCACTTATCCTGCCTTTCCTGTATAAGCTGCACCTCAAAGTAATCAAATAGTTGATGGGAGAAAGTTCTTTACAGAAAAATTCCAGCTAATAATTTGTAGGAATGATAGATTATCATAGCTTGGACAAACACTGATGATGACTGGATCCCACACCCAGAGATTCTGGTCTGATTCCCCTAAAGGTGGCCTACCAGTGAGATATGCAGAGGGTTAAACTCTCCCCAGGTGGTTATAGTGAGAAGCAAAGGTTGACACTGATGATACAGGCAATGCCCACCAATGGCTACTAGAACAATTAGATCAAAAAAGCACTGGCCTAGAATAGATGGACCAAGTGAATAACATCTAAACCCACTGATCAATCCTAACATCATAAAAAGATGGGATACAGTAGGAAGTATCCAACACCATCTATAAAGTATTCTTGTCAAAATGTCAACCTGAATCTGATCAAGCCTCTTAATTTAACTACCGGTTACAGGAACAGAAAAACAGGTTATTGGGCACCCTGAGGATGCAATCAGCAAAATCCAGAATGAGGAATGTCTACAGGACAAATAATGCACTTTCTCCAACAAATACATTATTTAAAAAGTGAAATAGGAGAGGGGACCTATAGATTTTTAAATCTTAAAAGAAAAAGATCAATGCAATGTGTAGACTTGATTTGAATCCTAATTTGAACAAACCAACAGCTTTTTTTCAATTTGTATGAGACAATCAAGGAAAACTGAATATTGCTAGATATTTGATGATATTAAGACATTTATGGCTGGGTAGGATGGCTCATGCCTGTAATCCCAAAACTATGGGAGGCTGAGGCCCTTGGGAGGATTCACTTTGGGAGGATCACCTGAGGCCAGGAGTTTCAGACTAGCCTGGGCAACATAGTGACACTCTCTCTTTAGAAAAAAAAGAGAGACATTGGTGTTCATTCGTTAGGTCAGCAAACCTTTTCTAAAAAAGCCAGATAGCAAATGTTTTAGGCTTTGTGTGTGATATGGTTTGGCTGTGTCCCCATCCAAATCTCATCTTGAATTTCCACATGCTGTGGAGGGGACCCAGTGGGACCCTATGCTGTTCTCATGATAGTGAATATGTTTCACAAGATCTGATCGTTTTAAAAAGGGGAGTTTCCCTGCACAAGCTCTCTTCTCTTGTCTGCCACCATGTAAGATGTGCCTTTCACCTTTCACCTTTCACCACGATTATGAGGCCTCCCCAGCCATGTGGAACTGTAAGTTCAATAAACCTCCTTCTTTTGTAGATTGCCCAGTCTCAGGTATGTCTTTATCAACAGCATGAAAATGGACTTTAGCATGAAAATACAGTGAGTCTACAGTCCCTGTTGCAACTACTCAACTATATCTTTATAGTCTGAAAGCAGCCATAAACACGTAAACAAATAGGTGTGGCTGTGTTCCAATAAAATATTATTTACAAAAACAGGTGATTACATGAATTCTGCCAATCTCTGTTTCAGAGATACATTCAGAAGAGCCTATAGATGAAGTATAAAATGCATGGAATTTGCTCCTAAACCTTACATTGGAAAGGAGGGGAATGTGAGTGGAGAGTATGAATGAAACCAAGTTGGTCATGTGTTGATTATTAGCTGAGGATGGAAACATGGGAATTCATTAAATTTGTGGTTTTCAAAATGTGGCCCCTGGACCAGCAACATCAGCATCACCTAGAAACTTGTTAGAAATGCAAATTGCAAGCCCCACTTCATATCTCTTGACAGAAACTCTGGGAATAAATCTCAGCAATCTGTTTTTATGAGCCTTCCAGGTTATTTTAATGCCCACTAACATTATTCTCTCTCTCTGTATACTCTCTATATGTTTGAAATTCTTATACGGTAAAAAGTTGAGTTTTTTAAATCTGATTCCCAAAGTGGCCACACCAATAAGCAGTGTCTTTCAGGCAATATCAATTGTTTTCATTGGAGTATAATACATTCCTGTAGCAGACAAATTTTAAAATTCAAATGAAAACAACCTCTTTTGAAATGCTTATTAGGTCTATTACCTAACTCTAAACAAATGACTAGCATACACATTTTTGTATAGTCTTGGACTTTTCAAAAAATCATTATTAGTAGTAGTAAGACAGAAGCTTACCTACCAAAAGTTTGTTTTGTATGTGCCATTGGTTGAACATCTTTATTAATTTTTCAGGAAAAAAAATCATTTGGTCCAGAAACAATGCTATTATTGAGAATACATTTTCCTAATACCCAATTTTCTTTCATGTATGTGTGTGTGTTTGTGTGTGTTCTGATTCCGTTTTTTTTTTTAATACTTTAGGTTCTAGGGTACATGTGCACAATGTACAGGTTTGTTACATATGTATACATGTGCCATGTTGGTGTGCTGCACCCGTTAACTCATCATTTACATTAGGTATATCTCCTAATGCTATCCCTCCCCCCTCCCTCCACCCCAGGACAGGCCCCAGTGTGTGATGTTCCCCATCCTGTGTCCAAGTGTTCTCATTGTTCAATTCCCACCTGTGAGTGAGAACATGCGGTATTTGGTTTTCTGTCCTTGCGATAGTTGCTGAGAATGATGGTTTCCAGCTTCATCCATGTCCCTACAAAGGACACGAACTCATCCTTTTTTATGGCTGCATAGTATTCCATGTTGTATATGTGCCACATTTTATTAATCCAGTCTATCATTGATAGACATTTGGGTTGGTTCCAAGTCTTTGCTGTTGTGAATAGTGCCACAATAAACCTACATGTGCATGTGTCTTTATAGCAGCATGATTTATAATCCTTTGGAATACCCTATTTTCTATAGGTATCAAATATCCTTTTCAAGATTTTGTTACATTTTTACAATGATTTACACCATTTATAATTATGATATTATGGGCTTCCAAGATGGCCAAATAGGAACAGCTCCATTCTACAGTTCCCAGTGAGACTGATGCAGAAGACGGGTGATTTCTGCATTTCCAACTGAGGTACCTGGTTAATCTCATTGGGACTGGTTGGACAGTGGGTGCAGCCCACAAAGGGCATGCCAAGGAAGGGTGGGGCATTGCCCCACCCGGGAAGCACAAAGGGTCGGGTGATTTCCCTTTCCTAGCGAAGGGAAGCCGTGAATTTCTGTAAATGGAGGAACAGTACACTTCTGCCCAAATACTGCACTCTTCCCACAGTCTTCACAACTGGCAGATCAGAAGATTCCCTCCTATGCCTGACTCAGTGGGTCCCATGCCCACAGAGCCTTGCTCACTGCTAGCGCAGCAGTCTGAGATCAACCTGGGACCCTGGAGCTTGGTGGGGGGAGGGGTGTCCACCATTGCTGAGGCTTGAATAGGCAGTTCTGTGTTCACAGTGTAAACAAAGCAGCAGGGAAGCCGCTGGGCAGAGCACACTGCAGCTCAGCGGTGAACTGGGCAGAGCACACCGCAGCTCAGCAAGGCCTACTGCCTCTCTAGATTCCACCTCTGGGGGCAGGGCATATCTGAACAAAAGGTAGCAGACAGCTTCTCCAACTTAAACGTCCCTGCCTCACAGCTCTGAAGAAAGGAGTGTTCTCCCAGCATGGCATTCGAGCTCTGATAATGGACAGACTGCCTCCTCAAGTGGGTCCCTGACCCCTGTGTAGTCTGACCGGGAGACACCTCCCAGTAGGATCCGACAGACACCTCATACAGGTGGATGCCCCTCTGGGACAAAGCTTCCAGAGGAAAAATCAGGCAGCAATATTTGCGGTTCTGCAGCCTCTGCTGGTGATACCCAGGCAAACAGGGTCTGGAGTGGACCTCCAGCAAACTCCAACAGACCTGCAACTGAGAGGCCTTCTGTTAGAAGAAAAACTAAAAAACAGAAATAGTATCAACATCAACAAAAGGGACATCCACACCAAAACCCCATCCGTAGGTCACCAACATCAAAGACCAAAGGTAGATAAAACCACAAAGATAGGGAGAAACCACAGTAGAAAGGCTGAAAATTCAAAAAACCAGAATGCCTCTTCTCCTCCAAAGGAACACAACTCCTCGCCAGCAAGGGAAAAAAACTGGATGGAGAATGAGTTTGACGAGTTGACAGAAGTAGGCTTCAGAAGATCAGTAATAACAAACTTCTCCAAGCTAAAGGAGCATGTTCTAACCCATTGCAAGGAAGCTAAAAACCTTGAAAAAATGTTAGATGAATGGCTAACTAGAATAACCAGTGTAGAGAAGAGCTTAAATGACCTGATGGAGCCGAAAACCACAGTACGAGAACTTTGTGAAGCATACACAAGCTTCAGTGCCAATCTGATCAAGCGGAAGAAAGGATATCAGTGACTGAAGATCAAATTAACGAAATAAAGCAAGAAGACAAGATTAGAGAAAAAAGGAAAAAAAAGATTAGGGAGAAAAGAATGAAAAGAAATTAACAAAGCCTCCAAGAAATTCGGGACTATGTGAAAAGACCAAATCTACGTTTAATTAGTGTAGCTGAAAACGACAGGGAGAATGGAACCAAGTTAGAACACACTTTTCAGGATATTATCCAAGAGAACTTCCCCAACCTAGCAAGGCAGGCCAACATTCAAATTCAGGAAATACAGAGAACACCACAAAGATACTCCTTGAGAAGAGCAACACCAAGACACATAATTTTCAGGTTCACCAAGGTTGAAATGCAGGAAAAAATGTTAAAGGCAGCCAGAGAGGAAGGTCAGGTTACCCACAAAGGGAAGCCCATCAGACTAACAGCAGATCTCTAGGCAGAAACCCTATAAGCCAGAAGAGAGAGGAGGTCAGTATTCAACATTCTTAAAGAAAAGAATTTTCAACCCAGAATTTCATATCCAGCCAAACTAAGCTTCATAAGTGAAAGAGAAATAAAATCCTTTGCAGACAAGCAAATGCTGAGAGATTTTTTCACCACCAGGCCTGCCTTATAAGAGCTCCTGAAGGAAGCACTAAACATGGAAAGGAACAACAGGGAACAGCCACTGCAAAAACATGCAAAATTGTAAAGAGCATTGATGCTAGGAAGAAACTGCATCAACTAACAGACAAAATAACCAGCTAACATCATAATGACAGGATCAAATTCACACATAAAAATATTAACCTTAAATGTAAATGGGCTAAATGCCCTAATTAAAAGACACAAATTGGCAAATTGGATAGAGTCAAGACCAATCTGTGTGCTGTATTCAGGAGACCCATCTCATGTGCAAAGACACACACAGGCTCAAAATAAAGGGATGGAGGAAGATCTACCAAGCAAATAGAAAACACAAAAAAGGCAGGGGTTGCAATCCTGGTCTCTGATAAAACAGACTTTAAACCAACAAAGACCAAAAGAGACAAAGAAGGCCATTACATAATGGTAAAGGGATCAATTCAACAAGAAGAGCTAAGTATCCTAAATATATATGCACTCAATACAGGAGCACCCAGATTCATAAAGCAAGTTCTTAGAGACCTACAAAGAGACTTAGGCTCCCACACAATAATAATGGGAGACTTTAACACCCCACTGTCAACATTACACAGATCAGTGAGACAGAAAATTAACAAGGATATCCAGGATTTGAACTCAGCTCTGGACCAAGTGGACCTAATAGACATCTACAGAACTCTCCAACCTAAATCAACAGAATATAGATTATTCTTAGCACCACATCACACTTATTCCAAAATTGACCACATAATTGGAAGTAAAACACTCCTTAGCAAATGTAAAAGAACAGAAATCCCAACAAACTGTCTCTCAGACTTCAGTGCAATCAAATTAGAACTCGGGATTGAGAAACTCACTCAAAACCGCACAACTACGTGGAAACTGAACAATCTGCTCCTGATTTACTGGCTAAATAACGAAATGAAGGCAGAAATAAAGATGTTCTTTGAAACCAATGAGAACAAAGACACAACATACCAGAATCTCTGGGACGCATTTAAAGCAGTATATAGAGGGAAATTTATAGCACTAAATGCTCACAAGAAAAAGCAGGAAAGATCTAAAATTGACACCCTAACATCACAATTAAAATAACTAGGGAAGCAAGAGCAAACACATTCAAAAGCTAGAAGAAGACAAGAAATAACTAAGACCAGAGCAGAACTGAAGAAGACAGAGACACAAAAAGCCCTTCAAAAAATTAATGAATCCAGGAGCTGGTTTTTTGAAAAGATCAACAAAATTGATAGACCACTAGCAAGACTAATAAAAAAGAAAAGAGAGAAGAATCAAATAGATGCAATAAAAAATGACAAAGGGGATATCACCACTGATCCCACAGAAATACAAACTACCATCAGAGAATACTATAAACACCTCTATGCAAACAAACTAGATAATCTAGAAGAATTGGATAAATTTCTGGATGCATACACCCTCCCAAGACTAAGCCAGGCAGAAGTTGAATCTCTGAATAGATCAATAGCAGGTTCTGAAATTGAGGCAATAATTAATAGCCTACCAACCAAAAAAAGTCCAGGAACAGATAGATTCACAGCAGAATTCTACCAGAGGTACAAAGAGGAGCTGGTACCACTCCTTCTGAAACTATTCCAATCAATAGAAAAAGAGGGAATCCTCCCTAACTCATTTTATGAAGCCAGCATCATCCTGATCCCAAAGTCTGGCAGAGACACAACAAAAAAAGAGAATTTTAGGCCAATATTCCTGATGAACATCAATGTGAAAATCCTCAATAAAATACTGGCAAACCAAATCCAGCAGCACATCAAAAACCTTATCTACTATGATCAACTCGGCTTATCCCTGGGATGCAAGGCTGGTTCAACATATGCAAATCAATAAACGTAATCCATCACATAAACAGAACCAATGACAAAAACCACATGATTATCTCAGTAGATGCAGAAAAGGCCTTCAGCAACAAAATTGAACATACTTTCATGCTAGAAACTCTCAATAAACTAGGTATTGATGGAACATATCTCAAAATAATAGCTATTTACGACAAACCCACACCAAATATCATACCTAATGGGCAAAACTGAAAGCATTCCCTTTGAAAACTGGCACAAGACAAGGATGGCCTCTCTCACCACTCCTATTTAACATAGTATTGGAATTCTGGCCAGGGCAATCAGGCAAGAGAAAGAAATAAAGTGTAGTCAATTAGGAAAAGAGGAAGTCAAATTGTCTCTGTTTGCAGATGACATGATTGTATATTTAGAAAACCCCATTGTCTCAGCCCAAAATTTCCTTAAGCTGATAAGCAACTTCAGCAGTCTCAGGATACAAACTCAATGTGCAAAAATCACAAGCATTCCTATACACCATTAATAGACAGAGAGCCAAATCATGAGTGAACTCCTATTCACAATTACTACAAGAGAATAAAATACCTAGGAATCTAACTTACAAGGGATGTGAAGGACCTCTTCAAGGAGAACTACAAACCACTGCTCAATGAAATAAAAGAGGATACAAACAAATGGAAAAACATTCCATGCTCATAAATAGGAAGAATCAATATTGTGAAAATGGCCATACTGTCCACGGTAATTTAGAGATTCAATGCTATCCTCATCAAGCCATCACAGACTTTCTTCGCATAATTAGAAAAAACTACTTTAAATTTCATATGGGACCAAGAAAAGAGCCTGCATTGCCAAGACAATCTTAAGCCAAAAGAACAAAGCTGGAGGCATCATGCTACCTGACTTCAAACTATATTACAAGGCTACAGTAACCAAAACAGCATGGTACCGGTACCAAAACAGATAAATAGACCAATGGAACAGAACAGAGGCCTCAGAAACAACACCACACATCTACAACCATCTGATCTTTGACAAATCTGACAAAAACAAGAAATGGGGAAAGGATTCCCTATTTAATAAATGGTGCTGGGAAAACTGGCTAGCCATATGTAGAAAGCTGAAACTGGATCCCTTCTTACACCTTACACAAAAATTAACTCAAGATGGATTAAAGACTTAAATGTAAGACTTGAAATCATAAAAACCCTAGAAGAAAACCTAGGCAATACCATTCAGGACATAGGCGTGGGCAAAGGCTTCATGTCTAAAACACCAAAAGCAATGGCAACAAAAGCCAAAATAGACAAATGGGATCAAATTAAACTAAAGAGCTTCTGCACAGCAAAAGAAACTATCATCAGACTGAATAGGCAACCTACAGAATGGGAGAAAATTTTTGCAATCTACCCATCTGACAAAGGGCTAATATCCAGAATCTACAAAGAACTCAAACAAATTTACAAGAAAAAAACAAACAACCCCATCAAAAAGTGGGCAAAGGATATGAGCAGACACTTCTCAAGAGAAGACATTATGCAGTGAACAGACATATGAAAAAATGCTCATCATCAATGGTCATCAGAGAAAGGCAAATCAAAACCACAGTGAGATACCCTCTCATGCCAGTTAGAATGGTGATCATTAAAAAGCCAGGAAACAACAGATGCTGGAGAGGATGTGGAGAAATAGGAACTTTTACACTGTTGGTGGGAGTGTAAATTAGTTCAACCATTGTGGAAGACAGTGTGGCAATTCCTCAAGGATCTAGAACTAGAAATATCATTTGACCCAGCAATCCCATTATAAACCCAAAGGATTATAAATCATTCTACTATAAAGACACATGTTTATTGCGGCACTATTCACAATAGCAAAGACTTGGAACCAACCCAAATGTCCATTAATAATAAACTGGATAAAGAAAATGTGGCACATAAACACCACAGAATACTATGCAGTCATAAAAAATGATGAGTTCATGTCCTTTGTAGGGACATGGATGAAGGTGGAAACCATCATTCTCAGCAAAGTATCACAAGGACAGAAAACCAAACACTGCATGTTCTCACTTATAAGTGGGAGTTGAACAATGAGAACACATGGACAAAGGGAGAGGAACATCACACACCAGGGCCTATTGGGGGTGGGGGTCTTGGGGAGGGATAGCGTTAGGAGAAATACCTAATGTAAACGATGAGTTGATGGGTGCAGCAAACCAAAGTGGCACATGTACACCTATGTAACAAACCTGCATGTTGTGCACATGTACCCTAGAACTACCCTAGTAAAATTAACAAAAACAAAAAAAGAAATGAGGTTTGTGGAGTACTTCTCCACTAATCTGTAAAATTTATTCTGCATAGAATGAAGATGCTCTCTGGATAGCAAAACAATAAGTAACATGCTTTTTTATTGCATAAATTGACTTCAGATTCCCTCATCTCTGTATTACCGAGCCCTTCTTTACCTGTGTCTAAGTGTATCAACTATTCATTCTAAAACTATGGAGGGTGACAATAAATCTAGAGAGGCACCCAGAACATTGTATATGGTATCTAATACAACATCAGCAGAGGTTACATCATTTCCATTTCTTGACCTGATTTGCCTGAATACCTTTAGTCTATCCGGATGTAAATGCACTACCGAAAGTTGGATTTTTTTTGTTAAATATTCAGTATTTTAAAAAGCATATTTTTTATAAAGTAACTAATCCAGGCATATTGTATTCATTATATATAATAGCATACAAAGTCTCCTCTCATAATAAAGTGATTTATTAGTTAAGATAATTTGGTTGCAAGAAATAGAAATGGCCTGGCTATCTTATGCAGAAAAAGAAATGTATGGGGGAAAGATGGGATAACTCAAAAAATGGAATTGAATGGGGAATAAACACACTCAGAAAGGGCAGGAACTAAGGCAACCCCAGGCAAAAGCAGAAGCGTTACCTAATGCATGTCACTTCAGGGAATACTGCAGAGATTACGAAGGAAAAATGCCCGCCATTTTGGGTGTTTATATCACTCTTCTCAAGAATGTAAATGCCTTCCAGTCATCAGATCACTGATTGATAGCCCCACCAAAGCAAAACTAGGGTGCTGTTAAGAAGAGGGATAGCTGGTAGGAGGCAAGAATAGCAAATGTTCACTGCAATCATTAATTTTTAAAATATGGGCAAAATACCACTTAAAAGCAAGCCAATTATGGGAATCCCTTTTTCAAGAAGTTGAATAAGGCCACCAAGAAAGTTGTTCATAACACAAAGCCTGTTACCTCTTTAGTTCTGGTTTTATAATTGAAGACACATACACATACACACCCAAAAATATGAGTAAAAATTATAAAGTATGTAAGTGTGAATCATATTCAGCCTAATAATACAGGAAGTTCATTCATTTATTTATCCACAAATACTTAGACACTGTTCTAAATAATAAGGATGCATCATTAAAAAAAAATGTTTTTAAAGCTCTGCCTTGCAGAACTTATATATTAATCAGAGGGAGACAAACAAAAGACAAAATAAGTAGGTTATGTAATATCTTTTTTTTTTTTTTTTTTGTGAGACAGAGTCTGGCTCTGTCACCCAGGCTGGAGTGCAGTGGTGCCATGTCGGCTTACTACAAGATCCGCCTCCCGGGTTCACACCATTTTCCTGCCTGTCTCCCCAATAGCTGGGACTACAGGCGCCTGCCACCACGCTCGGCCAATTTTTTTGTATTTTTAGTAGAGAGAGGGTTTCACTGTGTTAGCCAGGATGGTCTCGATCTCCTGACCTCGTGATCCGCCTGCCTCGGCCTCCCAAAGTGCTGGCATTACAGGCGTGAGCCACTGCAGCCGGCTGTAATATCTTAGAAGGTGATAATTGCTACAGAGAAAAACAAATAAGGGAAGACTGATAGGGAGTACCAGGTCAGGGCTGTGAATCTAAAGAGAGTGGCAGGAAAGATCTTACTAAGATGACAGTGGAGCAAAGACTTGTAGGAAGAGAGGGAGTAAGTCAGGCAAATATCTGAAGGAAAGTATTCTAGGAAGAAGGTATTCCAGTAAGTGCAAGGCATTGAGCCGAGTCACATGAGGCCTTGTAGGCCACTGTGAAGCCTTTGGCTTTTTCTCTAAGTGACATGGGAAACCTATGCTGCAGAGAATTAATGTCCCACCCAAAAATGTATCCTTGTCTTGAATCATCTTTCTATTCCAAAACCTGTCAAACTAAGACATTCTCTTACCCCTACCTCTCAAAGCCTATCTCTACTCTTTCTAGACTACTAAAGATTTCTGCAATAGCCAGGCATTGACTTCTTCCCATACATTCCTTTTTCTGCTTAAGTTAGCCAGGCCATTTCTACTTCATGCAACCAAATCATCTTAACTGATAAAATAATTCACTTTATCATTAGAAGAGAATTTGTGTATTATACAGATTGAATGCAATATGCCTGGATAAGTTATTTTGTAGAAAATATGCTTGGTAAGGTATTGAATATTTAACATTAAAAAGCCAACTTTCAGTAGTGCATTTTAATCCTGTTAGACTAAAGGCATTTAGGGAAATCAGATGAAGAAGTAGCAATGGGCTGGGTGCAAGTAGTTCATGCCTCTAATCCCAGAGCTTTAGGAGGCCAAGGCAGGACGATCACTTGAAGCCGGGAATTGGGGACCAGCTGGGGCAACATAGCAAGATCCTAGCTCTACAAAAATAAAAAGGTATGGTGGCACATGCCTATAGTCCTAGCTACTTAGGAGGCTGAGGTGGGAGAACTGTTTGAGCCCAGGAGTTCAAAGGCTGCAGTAAGCTAGGATCACACTACTGCACACCAGCCTGGGTGACAGAGAAAGACCCTGTCTCAAAAAAAAAAAAAAAAAAAAGTAGAAATAATGTAACCTACTCAAATATACCAGTCAATGTCTGACCAAGAGACAGAAACTACATAACAATTTTAACAGGGAAAGTTTATAACAGAGGACTAGAGTACTGATGGACAAGCTAATAAGACATAAAGAAAATTCTAAAGAATACAGATATTACAAATACCACCCCTAGGCTGAGACAGAGTATCCAAGAAAGAACTCCCCTCCTAGGGCTGAGATCCAGACCTTGTTGGAGAGAGCACTGTCATAGCTCACCGGATAGAGAGAAGTCACCCGGGTGCCATACTGGTGGAACTTTCTGGAAATCTACCATCTGGGGCACCAGAGAAAGCCATACGCAGGGAGATGTCATGCCTTGGAACTTGTTGCAAAACTGCCAAGGGACTACCATGGGATGATGGTGGATGCTGGAATGCTGTTGGTTGCCATGAACTGCAGAAGCTGAGCACTGGAGAAGCCATTCACTAAAGGAACCCAATGCTGGAGGAGACATACTTTGCAGAAACTGAGTACTGAAGAAAGCTGTGCCCTACACTGACAGAATGGCAAGGCAGAAGCCATGCATAGAGCAGGAGCCTGTCAATAAAGGGCACTGGAACCAGGAAGAAAAACATATTCTTCTCCAATATTCCTCCAGCACCTTCTATTGACAAAGCTTAACATCATGCCAGCTGGCAAAACAGAAAAATTTCAAGGGCCCATCTCCATTTTCATAGAGCAAGCAATGAATAGTACATTCGAACCTGAGAAGCAGTAAATTAGTAACTGGCAAACAATCTGTTCTTGTTTGAATACAATATTCAAGTGTAACTATTGATTAATTGCAATATTACACTCCTGTAAACGTTGCTACTTTCCATTGCAGGGTACTCTCCCACCCAAAGAAATCCAAAACCATGCATAAGTGTGAAGCTCCAGGTTCTGAAAAGTATATCTATCTGGTCTGAAAATTCTACACTTATATATGAATGTCTATTTCGGGCCTTGGAGAGTTCCCTCGTTAAAGAATGTTTTGCATAGGTTTGGATGCATGGTGTTCTATCTAATCATAAATTCAAATGATTTGTATTCACTTTACATTCTTGCCTCTTGATATTTGGGTATTTTTTCTTTCTGAGATAAGCACATAATTGTTGTCTACCTTTACTTTGATGCATTATGAAGAATGGCAGAGTAAGATATATCATGATGGAAAAAGCATTGGCTCTATGTCAGACAGACTTGATTTTAAGTTCTGACTCCACCACTTGCCAGGTGTGTGGCCTTAAATAGATCATTTTATCTCTGTAAGCTTCAATTTCCTCACCTCTTACTTGGGATAATAACACCCACTTTGCAGGATTTAAAGTTACTGTATAGAACACCTAGTTAAATACTTGCCCCAGAAAAAGCATCTATTTTAAAAGACGGCCTGGATCTGGGAATTACACTGCTTTGATATCATTAGGGGTTTTATTCACCTGCCTATGGTGGACATGGCTAGCATACTAAGTTAATTCAAGCTTTCATTCCAAAGACAGTTATGGTAGCATAAAATAAAGCTTCATCAAATGTTCCATTAATGACAATGGAAATTTTAAACAATATTCCAGAGTTACAGGAAAAAACACCAAAGGTTAATAGAGACTCTTGGAAATATTAGCTTTCCCTTTGATGCCTCTCCCTGACTTCATAAATGAGAGATGATTTTTGAAGTGAAATTCCCTTTCCTCTTAAAAGTATCTTGCTATAATAATTCTACTCCCAACTTAGAAAATTCAAATAACTACTTAAGGGAAAATAAACCACTTCTTTACATTAAATGCAGCTGTTTACAAGAGCTTACCAAATGGAATCGGATGCTGTGCTAAAGAACTGTGAAAATAAAACTCAAACTTGAGATCTGTATACTTTGCTTAAAAATGCCAGAATGAGGCCAGACATGGTGGCTTATGCCTGTAATCCCAATATTTGGGGAGGCCAAGGCAGGAGGATCGCTTAAACCTAGGAGTTCAGGACCCACATGGGCAACATGGCAAGATCTTCTCTCCATTCAACATCCTTTTTTTTTTTTTTTTTTTTTTGAGATGGAACCTTGATCTGTCACCTAGGCTGGAGTGCAGTGGTGCAATCTTGGCTCACTGCAACCTCTGCCTCCCGAGTTCAAGCGAGTCTCCTGCCTCAGCCTCCAAAGTAGCTAGGATTACAGGCACCCACCACCATGCCTGGCTAATTTTTGTATTTTTAGTAAAGGCGGAGTTTCACCATGTTGGCCAGGATGGTCTCAAACTCCTGACCTCAGGTGATCTGCCCACCTCAGCCTCCCAAAGTGTTGGGATTACAGGTGTGAGCCACCACAACCGGCCCATAAAATATTAATTTTTTAAAAACCACCAGAATTAACTCACTCTCAAGTTTCTCATCACTATAAATAAATTGTTAGAACTTTCATCCAGTTTAATCTCTATTTCCAAAAACCACAATGAACTTCCTAGCCTGTATGTTCCTTCAGTTCATTTTACATTACCAATGTCTTTCATATTCAGACCACACAGGATGCCAAATATTTTTCCTCTTTGTAAAAATAGATGTCAGCCAGAGAGGAATGTAGCTCTTCTTTGGCAACAGAGTTCTGAAGTTTCCTCTAAACCAATCGAATTCTTGACAAGATCACAAAAACAAGAGTATAATGTAATCCAGGTGTTGGACTGATTATTAATTTAACCATAAATGAAGAAAAGAAAAATATTAATCCTTGATGCAAGTTCAACAACTTTGTTGTTATTAATGGATTCTGTGTTATTACAGAATCCATCATAATGAAGTAATGACCCCACTGTGCTCAGAGGTTAACTGTACAAATGGTAGTGTATGGACCGAATGTTAATGAGTTGTGTGTATGGCATCAGGTAAGCTGGAGATGGCAGAGGAAGCTATTGTGATAGACAGATAATTACAATGGAAGTCATGTCTTGGGTAATGAGCAGGATTTACATCACACCTTTCCAGTCACAGCACAATTTCTTTAGCTCTGTTTATAGTAATCTGTGGGATTATTTGACAGCAAGGTGACATTTTGACTTTGGAACAATTTTTTCTCATAGAAAGCACAATTACCCACTGATACAGTGATATGCAATTAAACACAGCCGTGCGGGGTAATGTAGATTTTTTTAATGTACAAACAGTGAATATATTATTGTTCATTAGCACATGAGATTATTTAGTCCTTGTATATAGCCCTTTTGGTCTAAATGTCTTGGTCATATGCAAATTGATACATTCTGAAATTTTTAATTGCCTATTATTTAAATAAGAAGTTTCAATTTTCTAAATATAGGAGAACACTGGGAGCTAAAAGTAATATCTGTGATGGATCAGATCTTTATTGTATGCAGACACTGTATTTCAAGGAACATTATTTGGCTCATATTCTATCTAAACCCATTTAACCAAAAAAATCTATATTATATAAGAATTTTATTATAGTGTAAAATTTAATATGCTGGAAATATGTATTAATTATTATGAGTCTAGTTGTTTTATTTAAACTCACTGCGATATCAATAATGCGCCACACTAAGTATGCAAAAGAGGGAAATCTCTTTTTGTATTTTTCTAGGCTTTGCCAAGTTCAGGGGCAATCCTTTCCCTTGAGAGCATGTGTGTGTCTGTGTGTGTGTGTGTGTGCACACACACGCACAAACATGCATTCATATTTGTCTACATTTAGCCCTCTTTCAATTAATTGCATGTAAAGTGTAAAGTTTCACCCCACATTGGTTTCTCTTGCCATCTCTCAGAACCAACCTCATCTCTCCTTAAAGTGTATTCAAGAGAAATCAGTATATTTTAACGTTAGCCTAAACCAAACAGAATTTTATGGTGAAGTCTGAAATAAATTATTTATTATATATCGTAATCAAATAATTTAAGAATCAACAATTCACTTTCAAAATCACAGAAAGTAAGACACATATATATATATATTCTGTGGTATATTAATAGGTAAAATTTAAAATACACAAAAAACATTGGGAAGTATTGTTCTGTTACATATTATGAACACATAATTAGTTAAACACAACACAAAACACTAATTTCTTGGTGGGATACTATCTGATTGCCAGAGATTAGCAGAAATACTAAACCTCTGAAATACTTATCTATAATGTGTGATAATATAACTACCTAATGAAGCTTATTATGCAAATATAATGAGATAAAGCAGGGGTCAGCAAACCAGGAACCACAAGCCAAATCTGACCCACCACTTATTTTTATACAGCCCACAAGATGAGAATGGTTTTCACATTTTTTAATGGTTGAAAAAAATCAGAAGAAAAACAGTATTTTATGATGTATAAAAATTATATCAAATTCAAATCTGAATCCATAAATAAAATGATATTGAAACACAGCTCCACTCATTCATTTTTGCATTATCTGTGGCCACTTTCACACTACAACAGCAGAGGTGAGCAGTTGCAATAGAGACTTTAAGGCCCGCAAAACCTAAAATATTTACTGTCTGGCCCTAAACAGAAAAAGGTTGAGATAAGCATGAAAACCACTTAGCATAATGCTTGGCATATAGTAGAGGCTCAATAAATGATATTTATTTACATTAAATGTCCTTAATATATTCATATATAGTAAATGAACTAAAAATGATGGGTCTCCCAAGTGTTATAAATGACCCCAAAATGTAATATGGAGACCCAGCTCAATAAAACACCCGGGCCACTCAGGGCCCCTAACAGGGCTTTCCCCATCATCATTCTGCACCCCCACTACCCGCTGCAGGACTTGCTTCTACTTGCCATCTGCTCTGCAGAGAGGAGGGAGAGGCACCTTCTGCGTGCCTCACGTCTGTCTTCAATGCTATTTTAGATTACTGCTCAAAATTAATCACTCCCTCCCCCACCACTTCCTTGGATGTAGTGTACTTTGGAAATGGCCAAATGACTTGCTTTGGAATGGAATATGAGCAGACATATCATGACCTACTGGAACTCTCATTTTCAGAGTATTCCTTCTAGACCCCAAGTACAAGGGAAGAAAAAGTTGTTCAAACTAGAAATAATTCACTAATGAACTGGCCTCCCCACTTCAAACTTCCCTTGCTGTTGGAGTCATTCCCTGCCCATCATACCAGAAGCTTAATCTTCTCTCTTGATTATTCAGTGTTTCCAGCCTGATTAGACCCATGGTCTATCCTGCTAGCCAGATGTCTACTGCCCAAGCAGTTGTCGAGGTTACATTTTTAGGTCTACAAGAATGTTGAAATTCATTATTCACAAATGTAAAGCCTCAGTTAAATTTGTTCTTTCTGCCAGCCACATGGAAAGCAAACATTCTGGTGAAAACATAAAATGCAGTCAGCTGAGGTTACAGCTAATTTTTGGCATGGAATCAACTTCTCAGATTTTCAGCTAGAATAGATTGCTTCCAAATTCACATGCTGAAAAGTAAAGAAAGAAAAAAATTGAGTTTACAGTCATTGCAGCAGTAAATGGTGTATGGACCACCTTCACATCGTCTCTTGAGGACCCTCCTTTCTCAGACTCTAGGTAACTTAAAAGGAAAAAAAAATGAATGAATGTGTTATCATCATCTATCAGCCCACTGAGGAGTTTGGCCAGGTAATATCTTCTAGGAGGAAACCACAAACCATCACACTAAAGGGTTTTCTACGGGGTAGAAAAAAAGAAGAGGTAGGGAGGGGCAGAAAATGTGTCAAAGGAGAAGAATCAGGGAATCCTGCTTAGAGGGGACACTGCCCCTGAAGATTTCACGCCACTAGAATTCTTGGCTCAATTACATTAAAAAATTATTCATTCAAGCCAGCAATGGAACATAACATAAAAAAATTATTCATATGCTTTCTACTAACACAATCTACCCTGATCAGACATTCTTCATCCCTGGCTCAGTTTTAATAATTTTTTCGACTTTTTAAAAAAACTTTATGTAAATATTAAAAGCCAATTCAAGTCCTATTCTAAAGATATCTCTAAAGATACCTCAGTGAGGGGTAGACAGGAGCAGGATCTGATTCTTTGCCAAGGGCACTTTGGTTGCTATTTTCTATTTACAAGAAAGGGTATATTTCCATGTCTTTAGCGGTTAGACAGGCATAAATGAATAAATTAGCATTTGCCTACATTTAAATGTTATAACCTAAACTGCTGGGCAGCTGACTCTAATTGATTTATTATTGCTCACAGTTATTGTTTGCCAACTAAAGCCAAATGTCAAGGTAAAAGACAAGCTACTAACCAAAAAAGTGATACCTCAGTGTCCTGGTTTTTAGGCCCAGAACTCTTCCTGTGAGCCATGATTAGGGATCAGGTGATACTGATTTTCTCCTGCTGCATGCTCTAGTAAGTCTCTTTGGGATGCACAGTCTATTCTCAGTCATCTACTTGAGGCTTTGGGCTTCTGCAGGATGTGAAATTGGGTTTTAACTCTAGTTTACCTCATTATCCAAAGGCCAGATACAGCCAAGTGTACTTAACTATTACCCATAAGTCTCAGTGACTCCTCTAAGAATGAAAGCCGTGATACTCACATTGTCCCTTCCACCTATGAGCAGCTACCTTGGCGGCTTAAATACTGGTGTGCTTTGGTAGACATTGCCCATCCTCATCAATACACAGATTTATCTTCTCACTCACTGGGTATTCAGAAGATTACACCTCCCAGCCCTTTTGCAGTTAGAAGGGGACATCTGACTGGTTCTGGCCAATAAAATGAGAGAAATGATTTGTGTCACTTGTAGGCTGAGGCAATGACAAACTCCTGTGCAATTACTCAGCCTCTCTCCAGTTTCTCTTTTGCACTGATGGAGCAAGATGGTGGAGCTGCCGTCAGGCTGATCCCTGAGTGACTGACTGGGCAGAGCTCCATCACGACCACTCTACCCCACACTCCCGCCTGCCGCCTGCCCACTCAAACTGGATGTGCAGCTGGAACAGAAAAGAAAACTTTATGGGATGGGCCACTGAGAAGTGAAGGCTAACATGTTACTGCAGCCCTAACATGTATTGGTTGTCACAATTACATGATGTATATCTCCGAGGAATTACTTCTGCCTGACTCCTACATCAACGTGTCTCATGATTCTCATGGGAAAAGCGACCTTCACTTGTTCCCTCAAACTCAAGGCTTCAGCTTGACTTTAAAGGAGAGACAAGATTTGGAAGGTGAAGAAAGAGGAGAGATCATGACACACCAGAGAAACAGGTTGTTACTCTGACCATTCTAGGACATTGTATGATTTAATAAACACATTCCTTTGATAAAAATCATTGATGAAAACCAAAGATGCTCAATTTCAGCTACATCCTCCCTTAGTACATAGGGGAGTGGACAACCACAACCCCAGGCCAAGACTCTCTATGAATTTACTAATTGGAAAGTGTTTCTCCCTTTCCACACTTAACTACATCAAGCCAGCTTCTTCAGTATTTGTGTGAATGCATAGTCCCCAGACAGGGACTTGGGCTATTCCAAAAGATCCATCTCCTACTTAAATTGATGTATCCCTATGCCCCCACCAGAAAATCTCTGACAGTTTTGAAATGGAACAGAGCCAGTCACTGTGGCACATGTCTATAGTCCCAGCTACTCAGGAAGCTGAGGTAGGAGGGTCACTTGAGCTCAGGAGTCTGGGGCTGTCATGCTCTATGATCGTGCCTGTAAATAGTCACTGCACTCCAGCCTGGGCAACATAGTGAGACCCTGTCTTTTAAAGAAAAAAAAGTGGAACAGAAAAATGTCAAGGCTCACAGCTTCAATAGTAGTTGTTTTTGTGTTCATGTATGTATGCCAGGAGTGGAAGGGTAATGTGTTTTGGGGATGTGCGTGTGCGTGTGCACATTATAGTATGTATTTATGTAGTAAGTGTGTGTGAGCGTATGTGTTATGAGAAACATCACTGTTATACTTACTACTACCCTAAGAAAGGCAATAGTAAAAAAAAAACAATTTCTATATTCCCTTAGGGAAAAAAATTATTCAATACAATATTGTTTTAAGTGGAAAAACTTATATATTAGATAGAAAAATAAAATTATAGTAGAATGAAATACAACATTTTTTAGCACTTAGTAAGTATCTTCCCAACACTGTATGCTATGGCCTAATGTTTGTGTCTGCCTCTGGCAAAATTCTCTTTTTTTTTTTTTTTTTTTGTAGACAGAGTCTTGCTCTGCCACCCAGGCTGGAGTACAGTGGCGCGATCTCTGATTACTGCAACCTCTGCCTCCTGAGTTCAAGGGATTCTCCTGCCTCAATCTCCCAAGTAGCTGGGGCTACAGGCATGTGCCACCACACCTGGCTAAGTTTTGTATTTTTAGTAAAGACAGGGTTTCACCTTGTTGGCCAGGCTGGTCTCAAACTCCTGCCCTCAGGTGATCCGCCCACATGAGCCTCCCAAAAATGCTGAGATTACAGGCGTAAGCCACCGTGCCTGGCCACCCTTGCAACATTCTTGTATTGAAACCTAATTACCAATGTGATGGTAATTGGAGGTAGGCCTTTGGAAAGTGGTTAGGACATGAAGGCAGAGCCCTCATGAATAGGATTGGTCCCATTATAAGAAGAGACTCTAGAGAGATGCTTTGCCCCTTCTACCACATGAGGACACAGCAAGAATGTGCCATTCTATAAACCAGGAAGTAGGTCCTTACCAGACACCAAATCTCTCAGCACCTTGACTTCCCAGCCTCCAGGACAGTGAAAAATAAAATTCTGTTGTTTATAAGCTACCTTGTCTATGATATTTTGTTATAACAGCCCAAACAGACCAAGACACCATTCTAAGTACTTGTGTGTATTAGCTCATGTATTCCTGATAACAACCATGTGAGGCAGGAACTATTATCCTTATTTTATAAATAAGGGAAATGAAGCACAGAGTGGTTAAATAAGTAGTTACCCAAGATCTCATAGTTTGCAAATGGTCGAGATAGGATTTGAATGTAGCAGTCTGACTTCAAAGCCCACACAGGTGTAGGGATTGATACATACATAATACTCTGAGTTTGATTGATACATACAAACAATTGAGTTTCCTTTTGGCAGCATCATAAGTCTGGAAATCATCCTACGTGGGCTATGGCCAAATTCTTTCCACCAGGCAAAGCCTAAGTCCTCCTACTCACCAATGCCTTCTGCTATTTCTATTATCTGTTGAGTATTTTGGAGAAAAAATATATATTTTTTATAATTATTAGGCCCTGTATTTTTATTATAAAAATATTCAAACATCCCAAAAGTAGAGAGAATAAAATAATGAACTCCACATACTCATCATCATCCACCTGTTCACAATCCAGTCACCCCTCTCAAATTCCCCTACCCTACCCACATTCTGTCTCTGTCCCCACCATGCCATTGAAACTCATCAAGGATTCCCAGTGACCTCTTGAATCACAATCCAATGGATTCTTTCCAGGCTTTTTTCAACATCCTTCTGATCTGTCTGAATCTCCTGCCACTCTTGAAGAGACACTCATCATATTAGTGTGACAGCTACCACTGTTTGAGAACTGTGTACCAAGCAGAGTGCTGAGCACTTTTTATACATTATCTCATTTAATTCTCAAAACAGTGCTGAAGTAAGTACTGTTATGATCCCCATTTTCAAAATGAGGAACAGACTGAGGCATAGAGAGGATAAGGACATTTGTCATAGGTCACACAATTAGGTAGACCCTGGGCTGGAAATGAGGTCTGTCTGACTCTGAAGCTCATACTATTCACCACTACACCATATGTTGAGTCTCTCTCTCTCATCCATGGCTTTCCATGCATCACTCTCTCCTAGAGTCACTTGGATCTCTCTCACTCCCCTTCCCCATCCCTTTTTTCATCTCATCTTCTTACGTCCATATGCTTATGTGCCCAGTAGTACTGCCCTCCAGGCTCCTCTTTCTTACACTCACTCCATCTGTGTGACCTTGCCCATAGCAAGGACTTCAATTGCCACCATATGCCAATGACCTCTAATCTAGAATTCCAGCTCCAATCTCTTACAAAGGTTTCAGTTCCAACATTCTCCCTAGCTACTGGATACCACCACTTCACTTACCCATAGGAGCCTCCACTTCAGCATGTCCATTTATCATCTTACCTTGGAAATTTACTTTTCCCCCTCATGTGTTGTTGGTTTAGAGAAATTATATCACACAGTTATCCACCAAGCCCTATCGACCCTGTCTTCAAAACGTTTCTCAAGTCTGTCCTCCTCTCTATCCTTGTTAGTTTAATCCTACATCATTTTTCCTTAGATTATGGCAAATCCTTGATTATTTCCACACCATATCTTCCAATCCATTCTCCAAACATTTTTCAGATTGATTTTTAATGTAGATCTTATCACATTACCTGCCTGCCTAAAATATTTCAAAACTTCCTATTAGGCTTCCAGATAAAATCTATATTCCTTATGATGGTATACAAGGCCGTCTCTTGTCTAGTCTGGTCCCATAACACCTGTCAGAGTTGTACCTTACCACTACCTATTTGTACTCAATTCTCTAGCCTGTTGTATCTCTCCAAAATTCTTCTTCAGTCCTATAATCTTTCATATTTTCATGTCCTTCTACATAATGTCTAGATTGTTCTTCCAACCATTCCCTTTCCTGCCTCCTGCCACCATACATCAACAAAAGTTTACATATTATCTACCTGGCCAGTTACAGCTCATATTTCAAGATCCACCTCAAAGGTTACCTTCAAGGACCTTCTCTGACCTCCCTCTCTTATCCCCAGTCCAGGTTTAGGGTCCCTCCTTGATGCTCCCATACCACTTAGACTTCTGAGGCAGATACTGTAAGTTGCCTACTCAATATCCTTTCTGCTGTCTTTCTTACTATCAGTACTCCAATTCTGTTCAGTGTCTGATGTGTCCAGTTAAAAATACTCATTTCTTGGCCTGGGTGCAGTGGCTCATTCCTATAATCCCAGCACTTTGGAAAGGTGAAGCAGGGGGATCGCTTGAGGCCAGGAGTTCAAGAACAGCCTGGGCAACATAGCAAGACCTAGTCTCTAAAAAATCTAAATATTAGCTGGGTGTGGTGGCACATACTTGTAGTCCCAGCTACTCAAGAGACAGGCAGGAGGATTGCTTGAGCTCAGGAGTTCGAGGTTATAGTGAGCTATGATCATGCCACTGCACTCCAGTCTGGGTAACAGAGTGAGACTCTGTCCCTAAACATTTAGAGAGTCTATCTCTAAAAATTAATTAATTAATTAAAAAATTATCTGAGCATGGTGGTGCATACTTGTAGTCCCAACTTGGGAGGCTGAGGTGGGAGGATCACTTGAGCCCAAGAGTTTGAGGTTACAGCAACCTAGAGTAGTGTCACTGCACTCCAGCCTGGGCAAGGGAGCAAGACGCTGTCTCAAAAAATAAAAATAATTCATCTTCCAGACTCCCTTAAGCCAGGAGTGACCATGTGAGCTACTTCACTCAATGATATGTAAGCAGAATCCTGTTGGATGGGCTTCCAAGAAAGCTATGGTTTTCCTAATAAAAACAGACTCAGCTGGCACATGTCCTCTGCCTGTCTTCCCTGACTTCCTGCCTAGAACACAATCAGACCAACTATGAAGATGAAAGCCAGACACTAAGGATGGAAAAGCAGGAAGCTGGATGGAGCCTGGTACTGGATGACTTCCTTGAGTGCCAAACTTCCTCGCTCTGAACTTTTTACATGAGAAAAATAGGTTTATTTTTAAACCACTGGGTTAAGCCTCTACTGTAGGGTTTCTGTTGCATGTATCCCAATTCTAACTGATAAACTCTCCCTATTTCCTTATCACTTATCACACTATATTCTTTGTAATTGCCTAGTGTCTGAGTTCATTAAATAGGGTCCATGACCACATGGGCTGTTTTATGACTCTCTACTTCGTCCTCATCTCACAGTCTCTTAGCTTACTTTTTAGTCCAGCCTTGGCCAAGGCAAGCACCAGGTGAAAAGTGACAGCACATTTATCTCAGCTGCACCACTGTCTCTTGCTTTCTACTATGGGCAATCTGCCTTTGCTTGGAGACACTCAGCCATTCTGCTTCTTGCATAACTTGGAAGTCGAGGGAGCTAACACTCTCAAGGGCAATCCTTATTCAGTAGATTGAATACTGCCACTTCCATGTCTCAAGGGGGCAGTTCTGAGGGACATCCTACACAGCTTCTCAGAGGCCCCATGGAATTGAACTCCAGGTGCCCACAGTGGTAAACCAGCTCATAACACTTTCCTATATTATTTCTAAATCCACTCCTGCTTATTTTCCAAACAAAGCTCCCTACCAGTGAGATCTTGTCAGGCTCTGCTCTCGGGGTGAACCTTGGCTAAGACAGCTGTGACTTCATATCTCATCAGCACTTAGGGTGGTACCCAGTGATAAATACTGAATGAATAAACTTCTTCAATTATATCCCTTTGAGAGAACTACTTTTTATTTCATTAACACTTATAATCTGAGCAGATTCTGGGAAGATGATGAAGTAGGAAGCACCAGGAGTCTGTCTCTTCATTTAAACAACACTGCAGTGGTAGAATTTGTCTGGTGGAACTATTTAGAACTCTAGAGTCTATTGAAGGCCTGTGACTTCCAGGGGAAGGCTTAGAGCAAAACAGAGGTTAATTTAAGTTAATTTCAGCCCTTAGTAGAGTAAAAGATACACATCCCACAAGCCAGACCCATGGCAAGCAGCTGTGCACATGTCCCTGGAGCATCTTGCACACAGCTTATGGGAGTCAGAATGGGCAAAAAAGATCTTGCCCTCCAAATATTAGAGATCTGTGCTCTGATCACTTAACGGTGATCCTGATCACGGAGGTATAGAAAAAGAGGCCAGTGGACCTTGTCGTTGCACCTCCCCTCATTGTTGCGAGCCCCTCCTCCTCTAGCTGAAGTGACTTGAGGGGATTCAAAGGGCCAGCGCCCTTTTTTTCTTCATTTGTTTTTCTCTTGTTCTTTTTTTGGGAGTGAGGCACTGAAAACTAGGACATTCAAAACAACTGCATAAAAGACTTGGAACCAACCCAAATGCCCATCAATGATAGGATGGATAAAGAAAATGTGGCACATATACACCATGGAATTCTATGCAGCCATAAAAAAAAGGATGAGTTCAGGTCCTTTGCAGGGACATGGATGAAGCTGGAAACCATCATTCTCAGCAAACTAACACAGGAACAGAAAACCAAACACTGCATGTTCTCACTCATAAATGGGAGTTGAACAATGAGAACACACTGGGAGGGGAACATCACACACTGGAGCCTGCTGGGGGGTGTGGGGCTAGAGGAGGGATACCATTAGGAGAAATACCTAATGTAGATGACGGGTTGATGGGTGCAGCAAACCACCATGGCATGTGAATACCTACGTAACAAACCTGCACATTCTGCACATGTATCCCAGAACTTAAAGTATAATAAAAACAAAATAAAAATAAAAACTGCACATGTGGGAAAAGTTGGCAAGTGACCACACATAACCGGGGAAAGTCACAGGCTCAGAAAATAGCTGAAAGGCCTTAAGTTTACATCTCAGGCTGATCCTTGGCACAACAATCAAAATAACAAAGAATAAGAGAAAACAGTGAACCCTGGGAAGAGGGAAAATCTAATTTCAAAAGTTACCATATTATGAAATGCAAATATTTCAAAAAAGTCACAAAGCATACAAAGAAACAGAAAAGTATGGCTCATTTAAAGAAAAAAATAATAAATCAACAGAAACCATTTCTGAAAAACACCTGATGGCTGATCTACTAGAGAAAAACGTTAAACGACTGTCTTAAATATGCTCAAAGAACTAAATGAGGACATGGAGAAAGTTAAGAAATTACATATGAACAAAATGGGAATATTAATAAAGAGATAGAAGATACAAAAAGAAACAAAATTCTGAAGCTGAAAATTACAATAACTGAAATGAAAATTTGGTTGATTGAAAAAATGTTCATTCATTCAATATTCATCTTTGAACAAATATTTATTCAAAACTGGGTACTAACCTAGTGTCAGTGAGATATGAAGTCACAGCTATCTTAACCAGGGTTCCCCCAAAAACCACATATGAACAAGCAACAGAAAGAATCAGCAAACTTGAAGATAGGATGATGGAAATTAGCAAGTCTGAGGAAGAGAAAGAAGAAAGATTAAAGAAAAGTGAAAAGAGAGCCTAGGGGACCTTGGGACACTATCAAATGGAACAAACTATGCATTGTGAAAATTCCAGAAGGAAGAGAGAGAGAGAAAACAAAAGGACAGAGACAATATTTCAGTAATGGCTGAAAACTTCCCAAATTTGATGAAAGACATAAATATAGACATCCAAGAAGCTCAGTAAACTCCAAGTAAGATGAACTCAAAGACAGCCACACCAAGACACATAACCAATCTGTCAAAATTCAAAGATGAAGAGAGAATTTTGAAAGCAGTAAGACAGAAGAGAAGCGAGTTGTCACATACAAGGGGTCCTCAATAAGATTACCAGAAGATTTCTCATCAGAAACTTTTGAAAATAGAAGAGTGGCTCAATATATTCAAAGTGCTAAAAGAAAAAACTGTCAGCCAAGAATCCTATATCTGCCAAAACTGTCCTTCAAAAGTGATGAAGAAATTAAAGCGTTCCTAGATAAACAAAGCTGAGGGGGATTTTTACCACTATAGCTGCCCTGCAATAAATGTTTAAGGAAGTCCTGCAGAGTTAAATGAAAGGATACTAGACATTAACTTGAAACAATACAAAGAAATAAAGATCTTAGCAGAGTGTGGTGGCCCACACCTGTAATCCCAACACTTTAGGACATCATGGCAGAAGGACTGCTTGAGCTCAAGAGTTCAAGACCATCCTAAGCAAGATAGCAAGACCCTGTCTGCACAATAAAATGTTTAAAAATTAGCAAGGTGTGGTTGTGCATGCCTGTAGTTCCACTACTCGAGAGACTGAGGCAGGAGGAATGCTTGAGTCCAGAAGTTTGAGGCTGCAGTGAGCTGTGATTGTGCCGCTACACTTCAGCCTGGGTGACAGAGCAAAACCCCATCTCTAACCTAAATAAATAAAGATTTAATGGGAATTATAAGAGCTAGTATTATTGTAATGGTATAACTCCACTTTTTTATTTTCTGATTTAAGAGACTAATATATTAAGAAAACATATTAGTCTCGAAGCTAGTATTATTGTAACTTTGGTGTAACTCCATATTTTTTTGTTTTTTTTATTTTTAAAATTTTATTGAGTGTGCTTTTTCTGTTTTTTTAATTATTATTATTATACTTTAAGTTTTAGGGTACATGTGCACAATGTGCAGGTTTGTTACATATGTATCCATGTGCCATGTTGGTGTGCTGCACCCATTAACTCGTCATTTAGCATTAGGTATATCTCCTAATGCTGTCCCTCCCCGCTCCCCCACCCCACAACAGTCCCCGGTGTGTGATGTTCCCCTTCCTGTGTCCATGTGTTCTCATTGTTCAATTCCCACCTATGAGTGAGAACATGCAGTGTTTGGTTTTTTGTCCTTGTGATAGTTTACTGAGAATGATGTTTTCCAGTTTCATCCATGTCCCTACAAAGGACATGAACTCATCATTTTTTATGGCTGCATAGTATTCCGTGGTGTATATGTGCCACATTTTCTTAATCCAGTCTATCGTTGTTGGACATTTGGGTTGGTTCCAAGTCTTTGCTATTGTGAATAGTGCCGCAATAAACATACGTGTGCAAGTGTCTTTATAACAGCATGATTTACAGTTCTTTGGGTATATACCCACTAATGGGATGGCTGGGTCAAATGGTATTTCTAGTTCTAGATCCCTGAGGAATCGCCACACTGACTTCCACAATGGTTGCACTAGTTTACAGTCCCACCAACAGTGTAAAAGTGTTCCTGTTTCTCCACATCCTCTCCAGCACCTGTTGTTTCCTGACATTTTAATGATTGCCATTCTAACTTGTGTGAGATAGTATCTCACTGTGGATTTGATTTGCATTTCTCTGATGGCCAGTGATGATGAGCATTTTTGCATGTGTTTTTTGGCTGCATAAATGTCTTCTTTTGAGAAATGTCTGTTCATATCCTTCACCAACTTTTTGATGGGGTTGCTCGTTTTTTTCTTGTAAATTTGTTTGAGTTCATTGTAGATTCTGGATATTAGCCCTTTGTCAGATGAGTAGGTTGCAAAAATTTTCTCCCATTTTCTAGGTTGCCTGTTCACTCTGATGGTCATTTCTTTTCCTGTGCAGAAGCTCTTTAGTTTAATTAGATCCCATTTGTCAATTTTGGCTTTTGTTGCCATTGCTTTTGGTGTTTTAGACTTGAAGTCCTTGTCCATGCCTATGTCCTGAATGGTATTGCCTAGGTTTCCTCCCAAGGTTTTTATGGTTTTAGGTCTAACATGTAAGTCTTTAATCCATCTTGAATTAATTTTCGTATAAGGTATAAGGAAGGGATCCAGTTGCAGCTTTCTATATATGGCTAGCCAGTTTTCCCAGCACCATTTATTAAATAGGGAATCCTTATCCCATTGCTTGTTTTTATCAGGTTTGTCAAAGATCAGATAGTTGTAGATATGTGGCATTATTTCTGAGGGCTCTGTTCTGTTCCATTGATCTATGTCTCTGTTGTGGTACCAGTACCATGCTGTTTTGGTTACTGTAGCCTTGTAGTATAGTTTGAAGTCAGGTAGCGTGATGCCTCCAGCTTTGTTCTTTTGGCTTAGGATTGACTTGGCGATGCGGGCTCTTTTTTGGTTCCATGTGAACTTTAAAGTAGTTTTTTCCAATTCTGTGAAGAAAGTCATTGGTAGCTTGATGGGGATGGCATTGAATCTATAAATTACCTTGGGCAGTATGGCCATTTTCATGATATTGATTCTTCCAACCCATGAGCATGGAATGTTCTTCCATTTGTTTGTATCCTCTTTTATTTCATTGAGCAGTGGTTTGTAGTTCTCCTTGAAGAGGTCCTTCACATCCCTTGTAAGTTGGATTCCTAGGTATTTTATTCTCTTTGAAGCAATTGTGAATGGGAGTTCACTCATGATTTGGCTCTCTGTGATTGGTGTATAAGAATGCTTGTGATTTTTGTACATTGATTTTGTATCCTGAGACTTTGCTGAAGTTGCTTATCAGCTTAAGGAGATTTTGGGCTGAGACAATGGGGTTTTCTAGATATACAATCATGTCATCTGCAAACAGGGACAATTTGACTTCCTCTTTTCCTAATTGAATACCCTTTATTTCCTTCACCTGCCTGATTGCCCTGGCCAGAACTTCCAACACTATGTTGAATAGGAGTGGTGAGAGAGGGCATCCCTGTCTTGTGCCAGTTTTCAAAGGGAATGCTTCCAGTTTTTGCCCATTCAGTATGATATTGGCTGTGGGTTTGTCATAGATAGCTCTTATTATTTTGAGATACATCCCATCAATACCTAATTTATTGAGAGTTTTTAGCACAAAGGTTGTTGAATTTTGTCAAAGGCCTTTACTGCATCTATTGAGATAATCATGTGGTTTTTGTCATTGGTTCTGTTTATATGCTGGATTACATTTATTGATTTGCATTTGTTGAACCAGCCTTGCATCCCAGGGATGAAGCCCACTTGATTATGGTGGATAAGCTTTTTGATGTGCTGCTGGATTTGGTTTGCCTGTATGTTATTGAGGATTTTTGCATCAATGTTCATCAAGGATATTGGTCTGAAATTCTCTTTTTTGGTTGTGTCTCTGTCAGGCTTTGGTATCAGGATGCTGCTGGCCTCATAAAATGTGTTAAGGAGGATTCTCTCTTTTTCTACTGATTGGAATAGTTTCAGAAGGAATGGTACCAGTTCCTCCTTGTACCTCTGGTAGAATTCGGCTGTGAATCCATCAGGTCCTGGACTCTTTTTGGTTGGTAAGCTATTGATTATTACCACAATTTCAGAGCCTGTTATTGGTCTATTCAGAGATTCAACTTCTTCCTGGTTTAGTCTTGGGAGGGTGTATTTGTCGAGGAATTTATCCATTTCTTCTAGATTTTCTAGTTTATTTGCATAGAGGTGTTTGTAGTATTCTCTAAGGGTAGATTGCAGCTCTGTGGGATCGGTGGTGATATCCCCTTTATCATTTTTTTATTGTGTCTATTTGATTCTTCTCTCTTTTCTTCTTTATTAGTCTTGCTAGCAGTCTATCAATTTTGTTGATCTTTTCAGAAAACCAGCTCCTGGATTCATTAATTTTTTGAAGGGTTTTTTGTGTCTCTATTTCCTTCAGTTCTGCTCTGATTTTAGTTATTTCTTGCCATCTGCTAGCTTTCGAATGTGTTTGCTCTTGCTTTTCTAGTTCTTTTAATTGTGATGTTAGGGTGTCAATTTTGGATCTTTCCTGCTTTCTCTTGTGGGCATTTAGTGCTATAAATTTCCCTGTACACACTGCTTTGAATGTGTCCCAGAGATTCCGGTATGTTGTGCCTTTGTTCTCATTAGTTTCAAAGAACATCTTTATTTCTGCCTTCATTTCGTTATGTACCCAGTAGTCATTCAGGAGCAGGTTGTTCAGTTTCCATGTAGTTGAGTGGTTTTGAGTGAGTTTCTTAATCCTGAGTTCTAGTTTGATTGCACTGTGGTCTGAGAGACAGTTTGTTATAATTTCCATTCTTTTACATTTGCTGAGGAGAGCTTTACTTCCTACTATGTGGTCAATTTTGGAATAAGTGTGGTGTGGTGCTGAAAAAAATGTATATTCTGTTGATTTGGGGTGGAGAGTTCTGTAGATGTCTATTAGGTCCATTTGATGCAGAGCTGGGTTCAATTCCTGGGTATCCTTGTTAACTTTCTGTCTCATTGATCTGTCTAATATTGACAGTGGGGTGTTAAAATCTCCCATTATTATTGTGTGGGAGTCTATGTCTCTTTGTAGGTCACTCAGGACTTGCTTTATGAATCTGGGTGCTCCTGTATTGGGTGCATATATATTTAGGATAGTTAGCTCTTCTTGTTGAATTGATCCCTTTACCATTATATAATGGCCTGCTTTGTCTCTTTTGATCTTTGTTGGTTTAAAGTCTATTTTACCAGAGACTAGCATTGCAACCCCTGTCTTTTTTTGTTTTCCATTTGCTTGGTAGATCTTCCTCCATCCCTTTATTTTGAGTCTATGTGTATCTCTGCACGCGAGATGGGTTTCCTGAATACAGCACACTGATGGGTCTTGACTCCTTATCCAATTTGCCAGTCTGTGTCTTTTAATTGGAGCATTAACCCACTTACATTTAAAGTTAATATTGTTATGTGTGAATTTGATCCTGTCATTATGATGTTAGCTGGTTATTTTGTCTGTTAGTTGATGCAGTTTCTTCCTAGCATCGATGGTCTTTACAATTTGGCATGTTTTTGCAGTGGCTGGTACTGGTTTTTCCTTTCCATGGTTAGTGCTTCCTTCAGGAGCTCTTTTAGGGCAGGCCTGGTGGTGACAAAATCACTCAGCATTTGCTTGTCTGTAAAGGATTTTATTTCTCCTTCACTTATGAAGCTTAGTTTGGCTGGATATGAAATTCTGGGTTGAAAATTCTTTTCTTTAAGAATGTTGAATATTGGCCCCCACTCTCTTCTGGCTTGTAGAGTTTCTGCCAAGAGGTCAGCTCTTAGTCTGATGGGCTCCCCTTTGTGGGTAACCCGACCTTTCTCTCTGGCTGCCGTTAACATTTTTTCCTTCATTTCAACTTTGGTGAATCTGAGAATTATGTGTCTTGGAGTTGCTCTTCTCGAGGAGTATCTTTGTGGCATTCTCTGTATTTCCTGAATCTGAATGTTGGCCTGCCTTCTAGATTGGGGAAGTTCTCCTGGATAATATCTTGCAGAGTGTTTTCCAACTTGGTTCCATTCTCCCTGTCACTTTCAGGTACACCAATCAGACGTAAGTTTGGTCTTTTCAGGTAGTCCCATATATCTTGGAGGCTTTGTTCATTTCTTTTTATTCTTTTTTTCTCTAAACTTCCCTTCTCACTTCATTTCATTCATTTCATCTTCCATCACTGATATCCTTTCTTCCAGTTGATCGCATTGGCTACTGAGGCTTCTGTATTCTTCACATAGTTCTTGAAACTTGGCTTTCAGCTCCATCAGCTCCTTTAAGCACTTCTCTGCATTGGTTATTTTAGTTATACATTCACCTAATTTTTTTCAAAGTTTTTAACTTCTTTGCCATTGGTTTGAATTCCCTCCTGTAGCTCAGAGTAGTTTGATCATCTGAAGCCTTCTTTTTTCAACTCATCAAAGTCATTCTCCATCCAGCTTTGTTCCATTGCTGGTGAGGAATGGCGTTCCTTTGGAGGAGGAGAGGCGCTCTGCTTTTTAGAGTTTCCAGTTTTTCTGCTCTGTTTTCTCTCCATCTTTGTAGTTTTTTCTACTTTTGGCCTTTGATGATGGTGATGTACAGATGGGTTTTTAGTGTGGGTGTCCTTTCTGTTTGTTAGTTTTCCTTCTACCAGACAGGACTCTCAGCTGCAGGTCTGTTGGTGTTTGCTAGAGGTCCACTCCAGACCCCATTTGCCTGGGTGTCAGCTGCGGTGACTGCAGAACAGCAGATTTTCATGAATCGCAAATTCAGCTGTCTGATCATTCCTCTGGAAGTTTTGTCTCAGAGGAGTACCCAGCTGAATGAGGTGTCAGTCTGTCCCTACTGGGAGGTGCCTCCCAGTTAGGCTGCTCAGGGGTCAGGGACCCACTTTAGGAGGCAGTCTGCCCATTCTCAGATCTCCAGCTGCGTGCTGGGAGAACCACTACTCTCTTCAGAGCTGTCAGACAGGGACATTTAAGTCTGCAGAGGTTACTGCTGAATTTTTGTCTGTGCCCTGCCCCCAGAGGTGGAGCCTACAGAGGCAGGCAGGCCTCCTTGAGCTGTGGTGGGCTCCACCCAGTTCGAGCTTCCTGGCTGCTTTTTTTTACCTAAGCAAGCCTGGGCAATGGCAGACGCCCGTCCCCCAGCCACACTGCCGCCTTGCAGTTTGATCTCAGACTGCTGTGCTAGCAACCAGTGAGACTCCGTGGGCGTAGGACCCTCCGAGCCAGGTGCAGGACACAATCTCCCAGTGTGCCATTTTCCAAGCCCGTTGGAAAAGCGCAGTATTAGGGTGGGAGTGACCTGATTTTCCAGGTGCTGTCTGTCACCCCTTTCTTTGACTAGGAAAGGGAACTCCCTGACCCCTTGTGATTCCCAAGTGAGGCAATGCCTCACCCTGCTTCAGCTCGGCTCGCGCACGGTGCGCTGCACCGACTGTCCTGCACCCACTGTTTGGCACTCCCTAGTGAGATGAACCTGGTACCTCAGATGGAAATGCAGAAATCACCCATCTTCTATGTCACTCACGCTGGGAGCTGTAGACTGGAGCTGTTCCTATTCGGCCATCTTGGCTCCCCCATATTTTATTTTTTACATAAAAGGCTAATTTATTTAATATAATAATTAAATTATTAATAAAATATTAATATTAAACTTAAAAATAGCATGTTTTGGAGCACAATGTAAAAAACATAATTTTTTGACATCAACAACTAAAAGGGATGATGACAGAGCTGTTAAAGGAGCAGACTTATGTTATTTAAATTAATATAGTATAAATTCCTATTAGACTATTATAACTTTAGCATGTTAAATGTAATTTCCATGGTAACTACAAAGAAAATAGCTATAGAATATATACAAAAGGAAATAAGAGAGAAATTTAAACATTTTACTACCAAAAAAAAAATTTTAAGACAATAATGCAGGAACTGAAAGACAGAAAAAGCTATACACCATTCAGGAAACAAAGAGCAATATGACAAAAGTCCCTCCTTATCAGTAATTACTTTAACTGCAAGTAGATTAAATTTTCTAATCAAAAGAGAGAGATTGGCAGAAATATTTTAAAAACATGATCTAACTATATGCTCTCTACAAGACAGACTCAATTTAGACTCACAGGCACACACAGATTGAAAGTGAAAGGGTCAAAAAAAATTCCATGTAAATCATAACCAAAAGAGAGCAGGGGCGGCTATGCTAATATCAGATAAAACAGACTTCAAATCAAAAACAAGTTAAAAAAGACAAGGAAGGACATTGTGTATTAATAAAAGAGTCAATACAGTAAGAAGACATAACACTTTTATAAACATGACAGATCATCAAAAATATATGAAGCAAAAACAGAATTGAAGAGAGAAATAATTCTATAGTAATAGTTGGTGATTTCAGTAGCCCCTTCTCTATAAAGGATAGAACAACCAAACAGAAAATAAGGAAATAGAGGACTTAACACAAAATATCAACTAGATTTAACAGACATATACAGAATACTATACCCAACAATAACAGCAAATGCTTTCTTCTCCAGTGTACGTGAAATATTTTCACCAAGATAGACCATATGTTAGGCCACAAATTAAGCCTCAATGTGCTTGAAAATATAGATACTATACAAAGTATTGATGGCAGCAGTGGCCCATCTGGAGCAGCCACTGCCATCATGCCAGCTGCAGTGGGGAGGTACAGCTGGGGCTACAAGCTCCATGGAGACAGCAGGAGCCAAGGACAAGCAGGAGCTCCCCAGGTGCTGCTGCAGCCACCCAAGCCACAGATGAATACCTGGGCATCCCTGTGCTCTTGGAGCCTGGGAGCAAGTGGGAACCACACCTCACCCCACAGCTCCAGCCACCCAAACCATGGAGCAGGCAGGAGCTCTGCACACACACCCACACCAGGCACAGCTGCAGCTGCAGATTCAGGCATCCCTGCACTCTTGGAAGCCCAGGAAGGTCCCCCTGCCCTCACAGGTTCAGAAGTGCCTGCTCCCACTGCCTGGCTTCCCCCTGCTGTTGGTGCCTGCTCCAATCTCAAAGCAAAGTCAGGGCCAAGCCCAGGTGCTGTCATGGCCCAGCTGAGTTTGCACACACTCAGGGAAGTGCTGACACACCAGCCCCCTGATATCCCAGCCCCCTCCAAACAAGCATAAGAGGGAAGCCAAAGGGAGGCTGAAGGCAGCTCTGAAGGCACCCCTTAGCACCTACAGCCTGGGTGCCATGAATGGCAGCAGGAGACAGGCAAGTTCCTGAGTGGAAGGGGACAGGTCCCCAGTGAGCCCCACCTTCAGGCCAAGGAGGACCTAAAGGCTGGGGGCTGGGTTGCCAGTCCCAGGGACCAGAGATGGAACTTGTGGTGCCTTTTCCGGGCCTGTCCATGACCACCCATGGACCAGTTGGCAAGCACTTCCTCCCCTCTGAGCCCATAAAAGCCCCAGGCTCAGCCAGACAGACATCAGGAGGATCAGCTTCAGAGTGGAGCTACCCACTCCAGGGTCTCCTGTCTGCTGAGAGCTGCAGAGACATTGGGACCACCAGCTGCAGAGAGGAGCTACCCACTCCAGGGCATCCTCTCTGCTGAGAGCTGCATAGACATTGGGACAACCAGCTGCAGAAAGGAGCTACCCAATCCAGGGCCTCCTCTCTGCCAAAAGCTGGGAAGACATCAGAATGACCTGCCTGCAGAGAGGAGCTTCCCACTCCAGGGTCTCTTCTCTGCTAGGAGCAGAACATTCATCAGGGCACCCTGGTTACAGAAAGGAGCTGCCTCCTGAAGATTTCCTCTGATCTGTTATATCACTCAATAAAGCTCCTCTTTGTCTTGCTCACCCTTCACTTGTCTGTGTACTTCATTCTTCCTGGGCACAAGCCCAAATGGCAAGGCTAAAAGAGCTGTAACACAAACAGGGCTGAGACATACCCCCTTGCTTGCGACATTGTGAGTGAAGAGAAGGAAAGAAGAGCTATGGCTCTTCAGGTAGCCCAGACCTGGGAACTCCCCAAGCCAGGGCTGTGACTCCCTCTTTGGGGACCTGCAGTTCCTGGCACCTCCAAGCCTCCAGGCATCACCATGTTCCCCGTTCCAGCCTTGGAAGCTGCTTGTGGTGTGCCTGGTCCAGCTGTAGCCTTGCAGAGGGCCAGCACCTGGAGCTGCCCACCCCACTGCAGCAACCAGCATGTCTGACTGTATGCAGTGGCCAGACCCCATGCTTACTCACACACCCCTGGCCATTCCACGTCTGACTCACCCTTGGCAGGCATGGGACCCAGGCCAGTAGGTCAAGTGCAGCCTGCCAGGGTGAGTTGGTGAAACAGCCTAGCCACAGAGGTTTCTAGCCAGAAAAACGACACCCTGAAGATCCTGTAACTGCATATTATCTGACCACTTGTGACGAAGATCCTGTCTCTAAAAAAAAAAAAAAAAAAAAAAAAAAGTTTTTTTTAATTAGCCAGTCAAGGTGGTACATATCTTTAGACCCAGCTACTCAGGAGGCTGAGGTGGGAGGATTGCTTGAGCCAAGGAGTTCAAGGCTACAGTGAGCTAGGATAACACCACTGCATTCCAGCATGGGTGACAGAGTGAGACCCTGTATCTTTACAATTAAATAAAAATAAATGAGAAAGAAATAAAAAAGAACAAAAGATCACCATCTCTTATGAACACTGATGCAAAAATCTTCAACAAAATACTAGCAAACCAAATCTTGCAGCACATTAAAAGCATTTTACACAATCACCAAGTGGGATTTATTCCTGGAATGCAAGGATGGTTCAACATATTAGAATCCACCACTGTAATAAACAACATTAACAGAATGAAGGGGAGGAAACCACATGATCTTTTCAATTGGTGCAGAAAAGGCATATAACAAAATTCAATACCCTTTCATGATAGAAAACACTCAACAAACTAGGAATAGAAGGAGACCACCTTAACATAATAAAAGGCATTATGAAAAACCCACAGCAAACATCATATTCAATGGTAAAACAATAAAAGCTTTTCTTCTAATATAAAGAACAGAGCAAGAATGCCCACTTTTGCCACTTGAATTCAACATAACACTGGACATTCTATGCAGAACAATTAGGCAAGAAAAAGAAAAGACATCTAAACTGGAAAGGAAGAAGTAAAATTATCTCTGTTTACAGATGATATAATTTTATATATAGAAAACCCTCAGGATTCTAACAAAAGAAACTATTAGAACTAATAATGGAATTCAGCAAAGTAGCAGGATACAAAGTTAGCACATTAAAATCAGTTGCATTTCTACATACTAACAGTAAACAATCTAAAAGGGAAATTGTGAAAATTCAATTTACAATAGGATCAAAAAGAATAAAACACTTAGGAACTAACCTAAATAAAGAAGTAAAATATTTTACAATGAAAATTATGAATCACTGATGAAATTAAAGAAGACTTAAACAAATGGAAATGCATCCTATGTTCACGGATTGGAAGACAATATGGCTAAGATATCAATACTACCCAAAGTGATCTGCACATTCAATGCAAAACCTACCAAAATCCAAATGGCATTTTTTGCAGAAATAGAAAAACCCATCCTAAAATTCATATAGAATTTCAAGGACCCAAAATAGCCAAAACAACTTGAAAAAAAGAACAAAGCTGGAGGACTCACATTTCCTGAATTTAAAACTTACCACAAAGCTATAATAATTAAAATACTGTGGTAGTGGCATAAAGACAGACATATATACCAACGGAATAGAATTAAGAGCTCAGAAATGAACCATCCTATATATATATATCTGGTCAAATTATTTTTGACAAGAATACCAAGACTATTCAGTGGGGAAAAGACAGTCTTTTAAACAAATAATCCTGGGAAAATGGGATATTCACATGCAAAAGAATAAAACTGGATCCTTATCCAATCCATATTCAAACATTAAATCAAAATTGATCAGAGGCCAGGCACAGTGGCTCATGCCTGTAATCTCAGCAATTTGGGAGGCCAAGGCAGAGGATCACTTGAGGCCAAGAATTTGAGAACAGCCTGGGCAATATAGCAAGACCCTCATCTCTACAGTAAGTTTAAAAACAAAAATGAAACAATTTTTAAAATGTTTTAATGGATCAAAAGCCTAAACATAAGACTTAAAACAATGAAACCCTTAGAAGAAAACACAGGGCAAAAGCTTCACAACACTGGATTTGACAATCATTTCTCAGATTTGACATCAAAGGCACAGACAACAAAAGAAAATATAGACAAATTGTACTTCCTAAAAAATGTTTACATTTTGTACATCAAAAGATACTATCAACAAAGTAAAAACACAACCCACAAAATGAAAGAAAATATCATATCTGATAAGGGATTAATGTGCAGCATACATAGAGAACTTCTAAAACTCAACAACAAGAAGACAACCTGATTCAAAAATGGGCAAAAGTCTTAAGGTGACTCACCTTCTTTGCGGGATGCCTCGGAGTTGCCATCTGCTCAACCCCATTGGCCTTAAAAAGCCAGTGGACCAAAAGGTGGCAGTCTTTTTTTCCTACAAACAGGAATTGGAAGCAGTGGCTGGCAGGCCAGTGCAATCTCTGGTTCCTATTTATGAGCCTACTCTCTATGAGTCCTGTGGTGGCCTCAGAGCTGGCAGAAGCACACTGGGTTTGTCCCTGCCTCCCTCCAACTATGAGTTGGGCCATACTAAACTGTCCACAATATTGAAAAAAAAAAAGGGTTAATGGGCAAAAGATTTAAATAGACATCTCTTTAAAGAAAATACACAAATAGCCAATAAGCACATGAAAAGATGTTCAACATCACTAATCACTGGGGAAATGCAAATCAAAACAATGAGATACCACCTCACACCCATTAAGAGGGCTACTGCCAAAAGAACAGAACAGAACAGAAGTGTTGGAGAGGGTGTGGAGAAATTGGGAGCCTTGTGTACTGTTGGTGAAAATGTAAAATGTTACAGCCGCTGTGGAAAACAGTATGACAGTTCCTCAAAAATTTAAAAATTGGATTAACTTATGATCCAGCAATTCTATTTCTGTACCCAAAAAAAGCTGAAAGCAGGGCCTCAAAGGATATTTGTATACACATGTTGGTAGCAGCATTATTGAGCTAAACCATGAAAGCAACCCATGGTCCATCAATGGATGAATGGATAAGCTAAATGTGGTATATCTGTACAATGAAATATATTCCACCTTAAAAGGGAAGGCAATTCTGATGTAGGCTACAATATAGATGAATCTTGAGAACATTATGTGAAGTGAAATAAGCCAGTCTCTAGCAGACAAGTACTGTATGATTCCACTTATATGAGGTATTTAGAGTAGTTCAAAATTATAGAGTCAGACAGTAGAATAGTGGGTGCCAGCAGCTGGGGAAAAGGGAATATGGGGAATTATTGTTTAACGGCTACAGAGTTTCAATTTTACAAGATGAAACGTGTTATGGAGATGAATGATGGTGATGATTGCACAACATTATGAATGCATTTAAAAATACTGAACTGTGTACTTAAAAATAGTCAGGATGACAAATTTTTTGTTTCATGTATTTTACCACAATTTTTCAAATGGGGAAACACTTTATAATCATTTGAAAGGATAGGAGTGCTCATAGGGGTGAAGTTTAGAAGCTACTAATTTCAACATAAAATACTAATAACAGAGGAAAGAGAAAATCGTTAACAGCAGCATCTAACCAGATTTCAACCAATGGGGTTTCATAATTCGTTATGTTCAACTAAATAGGGATCCCTGAACTGTCGATATAAAATGTATTGTTCTAAATGCAATTACACTGTAAGCACTGTTAAACCTTGGGATATTGATTATTTGAACATTTAGACAAATAAAAGTATTAAAATATTATAAAAATTAAAAGACTTAGTTAAGAAATCATAACATCTATGCATATACAGTCATGTTTTCCCTGAAGATATGACTTCAGTCCCAAAATAAATTTTCAAATTTAAAACAGCTATAATAATGTTTCAACCAATAACTTTATATTACCATAAAATTGGAAAAGAAGTAGCTAGTTTTTAGGATAATAAGAAAATGTTAGTAATAAAGCATTATTAGGAAATACGGAGCAACGTTCTGTTACCATGGGCTTTGTTTTTAGATCCAAGATTTCATAAAAATTCATGTGTCCCTTTCTATTTATTTTAAAAAGAGATAAAAACCTACCACAGTAAAATGCCTCTAGGTCTATGCCTAGTGCCTTAGAAATAAAAATTTATTATCAAAGGATGGCTAAAGCCTCAGCTCATCCAAAGAGCTCCTCCTACTGTTTCTCCAAAATATAAAATGAGTCTGAAGAGAGGACCTTTAACTGAAGAACCAGAGCATGACAAAATCAAGGCATAGGAACCAGAAGAGTTAAAGCCCCTGAGTCAGGGCTGAGATTCTGATTCTTAAACAGGAGGAGCTAAAAGTCAAACCCTAACAGGGACAAAGCTTCTAGGTTCATTCTCAGGGCTTTCCCTTCCCTTAAGCTGCTTTGTCTAAAAACTGTGCTCACTTGCAAATTTGCAGGGGCTTTTTGGTAATATCTGAACTCAAAGAAATGCAGCTCTAACTAGAAAACACCAAGCACGTGACAGAGTGTGGGAGAGAATTTCTGAACAAAGCACCTCTTCCCATCATCCCCAAACACTCCAAGGCCAGTGTCTACTCTGCACACAAATCATCTTGAAGGAAGTGAAAGATATATCCAGGTATAAAACAATTATTTTTTTAAAACAAGTTGTTAGTAATAAGTTTCTAACAACTTAGAATTAATGTATCAATGTCTGATTAATTCAAATTCTTAGTCTCTGACATTTTTGGCGAATGGGTAGTAGAGTTTGCTTTTCAGCCTATGGGCCTGACAGCCAGTGCCTGAACCACAAAGAGAAAACAGTAAATGTGTTAAATAATAAAGGTTGGAAGGTTATACACCAAACTTAACACATGGAAAGATGAAGAGGTGGTGACGAAATAAGGTGTTTTTCTTTCTACTTGATATAATTCTATTAGTTGAATTTTTTATAATAAGCATGTTTTTATGTAAAACTTCTGAAATTTTATTTTTTAAAGAGTCATCTAAAATAATAATATTATCTGCGACATACTTACCCATCTAGATTAATAATCCATGCTCTCTATTTTGTCACTTTGTTCAGTCATCCCACAGACTAGCTCCTTTGGGGCACCAGTCCCCAGACCAGGCACTGCAGAGGCTACAAAGACAATCCTTGCAATAGCAAACATTTATGGAGTGCTATGTGGCAGGCACTCTCTCAAGAACTTATCAGAGCTATCTCATTTAATCCTCATCCAATTATGTCAGACCCACTCCTCAGTTGAGGAAACGAGGCACAGAGCAGTTAAGTAAATTGCTCAAGACCTCAGCTGACACCGATGGAACAAGTTGTTTGGCTTCAAGCTGCACCTTTAATCAATATGCTATTTTTCATCCCTAAAGGTAAAAACCCTTCCCAACCTCTGAAGGTTTACAGTCTAGTTGGAGAGAAATGTAGAAACCAATCACATATCATGGATGGTATGATAAAGGCACACACAAAGAAAAAAGAAGAAAGCTTGATTGAGTGTGGGTGGGAAGGGTGAGGAGTGTCAAGGAACATTTCCAAGAGGAAGCCCCGAGCAAAGCCAAGAGCTGGTCTCCGCACAAGAGCTGAGAGAGGGGAGGGTAATGAACATCTACTCCACACCTGCCACTTACCAGGTGCTTGGTGAGTGTATTAGTCTGTTTTCACGCTGCTGATAAAGACGTACCCAAGACTGAGCAATCTACAAAAGAAAGAAGTTTAATGTATTCATAGGTCCGCGTGGCTGGGGAGGCCTCACAATCATGGCAGAAGGTGAAAGGCACATCTCACATGGTGGCAGACAAGAGAAGAAAGCTTGTGCAGGGAAATCCCCTTTATAAAACCATCAGATCTCGTGAGACTTATTCACCATCATGAGACTAGCACAGGGAAGACCCACCCCCACGATTCAATTACCTCCCACTGGGTCCCTCCCACAACATGTGGTAATTATGAGAGTTACAATTCAAGATGAGATTCAGGAGAGGACACACCCAAACCATATCAGTAAGTGTTAACACAGATATCTCATTCTAGCCCCATAATAGGCCCTATGAACTATGTGTTGTCTCTATTTTACTGATCAAGAGACTAATCCCCTAAAAATAAAATAACTTGTCTAAAACTGAACAATTATTAAGTGCCAGAGCCAAGAACAAACTTTTGTCTAGCTCAGAAGCCCATGCTCTTTCCTCTCCCACCTCCCCCCACTACACACACACACACAGGCACACACACACATACAGAGTAGGAGAAGAAAAGGAAGAAATAGCAAAAAGACATTAAAAACATCCTGTAAAAGGCTGGGCGCAGTGGCTCATGCCTGTAATCCCAGCACTTTGGGAGGCCAAGGCAGGCAGATCACGAGGTCAGGAGATCTAGATCATCCTGGCTAACACAATGAAACCTCGTCTCTACTAAAAATACAAAAAATTAGCCAGGCGTAGTAGCAGACACCTGTAGTCCCAGCTACTCGAGAGGCTGAGGCAGGAGAATGGTGTGAACCTGGGAGGCGGAGCTTGCAGTGAGCCAAAATCGTGCCACTGCATTCCAGCCTGGGCGACACAGTGAGACTCCATCTCAAAAAACAAACAAAAAAAAAAAAATCCTGTAAAAACAAAATGGTAATTAATAATAATAAAATAGTAAGTTAAAAATTATATACAGTGAGTCTCCATTGGTTAAATAAAATAAATAACAAAATGGTAATAATAAAAATTAATTAATTTAATAATAACAAATAAACATCCTGGCATGAGACATCTCCATGCTCTGAAAGAGATCACTTAAATAAGTAGGAGGCCATTGGTCTGAGGCCATCTCCATACCTTGAGTTCCTACAAACAAATTGCAACTTAGTGAGTAAACAAACTGAAAATCTAACTTTGGAATATAACAAATGGTCAGTCTTGGCCAACCATAGCAGCTGAGCTCCAGCCAATCACAGGCTGCCACCTGCTCAGATCATGTTCAAATAGGGCAAACATCAAGCTGTAGCAAGTCAAGCTCTTTCTGCACTTCCCTTTACTGTGTAAACATACTCACTTCCAACTGTGCTTAGTGAGCTCTCTGAACTTTTGCTGGTTCTAAGTACTGCTGATGCATGAATTATTTTTTGCTCAAATAAACTCTGCTAAATTTAAGTTGTCAAAGGCTTTTATTTTAACAGACAAAGCTATCCAGCCACAAAGTGAACTATCATAAGATGAACTTCCAGTCCTGGAAGTGTTTGTGCAAATTTTTAACATCTGTCAGCCTGTCCTGGAAGGCCCCAGGTGAAAGTTTGGACTATCCAACCTCTAGGGGTTCTTAAATCACTGTGGGTTTCTGTGGTTACAGTTACCCTGAGAAGTTAAGTAGAGCCACAAAATAAAGTTCCACTTTAGACTGGTTTTTGTTTCTGTGGCTACACTGTCAGTTCTCTGAAGAGAAAGGTTGAGTTTCATCCTCTTTGTTAACCTCACTCTTCTCAAGGTCACTAATGACCTTTGAGAGACAAATCTAATGGCTATCTCTCTGTTCTCATCTTACTTTACCTCTCTGCAGCACTATACTCTTCCTCCCTAAAACACTTTTTCTATTGATTTCCATAACTACACCTCTCCATCTTCCTGCCTGTTATGCTGGCTGGTCCTTCTCTTTATTTTTGCTGCTCCTCTTCCTCTTCCCAACTTCTACAATGTTGTGACTTGGAGACGCAGTTCTGCACCACCTTCTCTTGGATCTATACTCTCTCCCAACATCAGCTGGTCATGGCCCTGATCTTCCAATGCCACCTATATACAAATGACATGCAAGTGTGTATCTTCAGCTCTGACTTATCAGTGTTTTGATGCCCAGTAGGCATCTGAAACTAAACACATTCAGATCAAACCCTTAATTTCCACCCTCTAAACCTCTTCTTTCCCATCTCAGGAGATTGTTCAGGACAAAGACCTCTTTCCCTCAATCCCCCCGTCTAATCCATCAATATATCCTGTTGTTTCTCTCTCTAAAATATATTTTGGAATCAACTACTTCTCACCACTTCTACTACTTCCACCTTAGACCAAGACCCTGGACTTACCTGGCTTATCTGAAATAGCCCTGGTGCTCTTCCTGCGCCCACTCTTGCCCGCACAGACATTCTCCTCACAGCAGCTAGAATTGCATGTACAATAAAATCTAAACTCTTCATCGAAATCTTACAAGATCCCAGATGGCCCGATCCCTGCCTGCCTCTCCTTGCTTATCTTCCATTACCCCTCCTTTGCTCACCAGGCTCTGGCTACAAGAGTTCCTTCCAGTACCTTCAACATGCCAAGTTTGCTCCTGCCTCGGGCCTTTGCACTTGTTTCCAATGCCTGGGGTGCTCTTTTCCTTCCCCTTCTCTAGCTGATTCCATTTTCTTAAATAATGCTCCCTCAGGGATGCCTTTTCCACCCCACGTGTCACTATTACATTAACCTATTTTATTTTCTTTATAGCCTCTTTGTTAACTTGTTTATTGTCTTTATTCCCAAGGAAAAGTAAACTCTAAGAGAGCTCGGACTTCACCCATCATGTTCACCAGTGACCCAGTACATAGAACAGTGCCTGGCATAAAATAGATGCTTAATAAATGCTTTTTGAAGAAATTCAATAGAACTATTAAAGAAAGGTTTTTGCTTAACTGAATCTACTGATGACTTTATGCCACAACTGGATTTAAAGATGTTTAAAAAGCATTGATTTCTGTTATAAACACATGACTAGAGACTCCCCAGTTGCCCATGTTGCCCCAACAAGTTTACAATGGATCTGCTACTAGTAGTGCTGAACAAGATAACAGCCAGTAACTCTGGGGCTCAACTTCCTTTGTTTTGCATTCCCAATCTCTTAATGTAGGAAACACAGTTTAAATGATGAATCTGCCTCTTTCTTCCAGGCCCCCAAGTGTTATTATTTGAAATGAAGAGATACCAAAGCAGAAAGCCTGCTTTAGGCCAAGATACAAATTATCTCATTTATATTGTCAGATGTGTGTCATGTTCCCCCAGGGGAACTAGCCAAAAGTAATGTCATGAGCCACTTGCAGTTTCATATGAAACATCTCCACATGGACATCCTCTGCAATTTCTAGTGAGTTTGTAGTTCCATTGGAGGCACATTTTTTAGAAATGTTCGTTATTTTTAGATATTAAAGCAAATCTCATAAGGAGGATTAAGGATTAGGTGTTATCAATGTAAAGAGAAAATAATCATTCTTTATCATTACTGCATTGTGTGAAAAAATGACTTCCTTTCATTGAGTTTTGGTTCAAACCACTATAGTGAAATTGGCTTCTAAAAAATTGTCTCAGGTAACTTATTTACAGTCATAATATGGAAAAATACAATTTGCCATCAGTAGCCTATCATTTCTACACTTCTCAGTTATTTGTGACCTGAATAAATAAGGCCTATGGCTTAATAGGATAAGAATGCTGCCAAGATATGTAGAAGCAAAGATAAACCCTCTTCTCTGTCCTCCCCAAGAATATGAGATGGAGGTGCAAGTCATGATCCTTTCAAAAAAGCAAGGCTGCACACCCAGAGCCTTTCTAAGCAAAGCCCTACTTCGAAGGGACACATAGAGTGAAGTGCTGGGGCTGGCTTAAATAAGGTGATGCAGGGAGGAAAATCTTTTTTTGTTATAAGCATCTGAATACCTCAAGAAAAAAATATTTCAAGATTGTGTTATTGGTTTGTTGTTCATCATCTTCACATTTCCCCTTGCATATCCAACCACAGCTGAATATTTCATTTCCAACTCCCCTGTTAATGTTACAACTACAAATTAATTTCGTTTCCTTGTTGGTAATATGTTACATTGCTTGATAAGGTTTTAAAAGATTATTAGAAAAAAGGTGCCAGAACAGTGCAAAATATCATAACATCCCTAAAGAAGAAAGGCTAGAGATCTCTGGCATAGTAGTAACTTGCCAGCCTTCAAAATTACTGAAAAACAACTGAAATTTTCAGTCTATGAACTTCAAATCCTTTGACCAATCCCTTGATATAGATATCCACAACCTTCATTTGCTTTCGTTTATCTAACAAACGACATAAAGATGTGATGCGCTGATGAGATGAAATGGAATGTGTGTGTGCATTTGAATGTGTGTGAAAAGGAAGACACCTGTTTTCCTAGGATGTGTCAAAGATGTACAATTCTTAATGACTTCTTTCTGGGATTTACTTGTATTCAAATGTTTAAGTTTTTCATCCTTCCAAACATCTAAGCCATACTAAATTAATGGAAGAAAGTGGTAATTGTTCACTAGGGGAACAAAACAGAATGTCACATTAAGAAATCATTGGAAACCCTGTTATCCATGACCACCATCCTACTCTAAAAATCAAAGAAAGAAGAGCACTGGAGTTAAAGTTACATTCCCACTCAAACCAAAGACATTTTTGCCTCTTCATATAAACTGTAAACTCCTCTCCCTCTCTCTCTAATAGGGTATGTGTCATATCTCTGGATTCTATCCCAATGCCCTACAAATTGAAGGTACCAAATACCTATTTTCTTTTTTTATTATTATACTTTAAGTTCTGGGATATATGTGCAGAATGTGCAGACTTGTTACATGGGTATACACGTGCCATGGTGGTTTGCTGCACCCATCAACCCATCATCTAGGTTTTAAGCCCCGCATGCATTAGGTATTTGTCCTAATGCTCTCCCTCCCCTTGCCCCCACGCCCAAACACGCCCCGGTGTGTGATGTTCCCCTACCTGTGTCCATGTGTTCTCATTGTTCAAATCACACTTATGAGTGAGAACATGCAGTGTTTAGTTTTCCATTCTTGTGTTTATTTGCTGAGAATGATGGTCTCCAGTTTCATCCATGTCCCTGCAAAGGACATGAACTCATTCTTTTTTATGGCTGCATAGTATTCTATCGTGTATATGTGCCACATTTTCTTTTTTTTATTATACTTTAGGTTTTAGGGTACATGTGCACAACGTGCAGGTTTGTTACATATGTATACATGTGCCACGTTGGTGTGCTGCACTCATTAACTCTTCATTTAACATTAGGTGTATCTCCTAATGCTATCCCTCCCCCCTTCTCCCACCCCACAACAGGCCCCAGTGTGTGATGTTCCCCTTCCTGTGTCCATGTGTTCTCATTGTTCAATTCCCACCTATGAGTGAGAACATGTGGTGTTTGGTATTTTGTCCTTGTGATAGTTTGCTGAGAATGATGGTTTCCAGCTTCATCCATGTCCCTACAAAGGACATGGACTCATCATTTTTTATGGCTGCATAGTCTTCCATGGTGTATATATGTGCAACATTTTCTTTATCCAGTCTATAATTGATGGGTATTCGGGTTGGTTCCAAGTCTTTGCTATTGTGAATAGTGCCACAATAAACATACATGTGCATGTGTCTTTATAGTAGAATGATTTATAATTCTTTGGGTATATACCCAGTAATGAGATTGCTGGGTAAAATGGTATCTCTGTTTCTAGATCCTTGAGGAATCACCACCCAAATACATATTTTCTAAGAATGATGATAATAATGATCTAACTCCTCTAATTCCTACCAGAAAATATATTCCATACATAATTAGATCCATGTTTCTCAAAACATGTTTCACAAAAGGTGTATGCCTTGCAACATGGATGGTAGTTCTACTAAAAATGGGAGGAAAGGAAAAATTATTTAGCTAAATAAGATTGAGAAACCAAAGCATAAAGTTAAATAAGTTGTATTACCACATCATTTCTTAAGAAATTTTAAAACACTTTTGTGCATTGTGAAACTCTAAAAGACAGTTAAAGTTTGCAACATTTCCCATAATTGTTTGATAAGGAAAACTTGTGAAACCTTGAATGGTACTAGTGTCTTACAGACCAAAGTTTAAGAAATACTACATTAGATGAATGTTGAGTGCCCACTATACACAAGGATAGTGTTCATTGAAATATACCCTTTCTTTCAGCCCTGGGGATTTTTTCATCTGTAAACAGATGATAATAACACCTACCTCACAGGGTTGTCATGAAACTGGAATGAAATCAAATATATGCAATGCCAAGGCTAGCACAAAGAGGGCCAAAATGAACCCTCCTTCTCTGTCCATAAAGGCATTACTATGGGGAAAATGAAATCGTCCTGAATTTTACTGCACTATACACACCTCTGTATAGGTTTGTATGCCTGGGGACAGAATTGTATCATATGACACTTCACTGTCTGGTTCAGGAGTTAAGTCAGCCCAGCCATGGCCTTCTCCCACCCAACTAAGATTTTAGTTGCTCAACTTCATGAGCCTCCATCCACCACTGCCTTCCTTAATTAGACCTATGATCCCTCACACACAGTCAACACATTTGTAAAGACCCAGGCATTCAAGCATAAACCAGAAACATAGTACATCCAGTTGCCAAAATGGTTAAGTACTTTTTTAGCGAAGGATCTTAAGCAAATATATATATATATATTTGCTGTTCGGCACTTGCATGACCCTGAATAACATATATATATATGAATATTATATATATATATATATGTTATTCAGGGTCATGCAAGTGCCGAACAGCAAATACATATATATATATTTAAATAAAATCTAAGTTGAACAAAGCATTACAAAAATGTTTAAGCCTCAAGTGCATGCAGCCACAGAATATGCTCTTGAACATTGCTCCCTGAAGGGGCTGCTATCCCCCACCTCCTTGAAGGCACCCATGTCGGGGGTTGCCCCATCCAGGGGGCTGGTTTCTAGTTAAGAATATGAGAATGTGTGCACAGAAAGGCAGGCAACAGCATGAACAGCCACGCTTCTAGAAGGCTCTAGGGAGAGGGCAGCAGCAACGCAGAGGGAATACGAATGAGCAGGCAGAGGACCCGGGGTCACGAGACCGTTGGGTGGGAGGAGCCAGTGGCTGGGAAAGTTCTAATGTGTTGTCTCCCACAGCTGCCTGCTTCTATGAGGTCATGCCGAGCCAGCACCTGGGCCTGGAACCAGCCATAGCCCGTTAGCTTCGCCCACCGCCTACCGACCGTGGACCCCCACAAAGTGAATGCGCTTCAGGCCTTTGTGAAAATGTGTAAGCAGGATCCGAGCGTTCTGCACACCAAGGAAATGTGCTTCCTGAGGGAGTGGGTGGAGAGCACGGGGAGTAAAGTGCCACCTGCTAGTCAGAAAGCTAAATCAGAAGAAAATACCAAGGAAGAAGAATCTGGTAGTAAGAAGGTGGAGGAAGACTTAAAGGCAGATGAACCATCAAGTGAGGAAAGTTATCTAGAAATTAGCAATGAAGGTGTGATTGAACCAGACACTGATGACCCTCAAGAAATGGGAGATGAAAATGCAGAGATAAGGCGGGGCGCGGTGGCTTACGCCTGTAATCCCAGCACTTTGGGAGGCCGAGGCGGGCGGATCACAAGGTCAGGAGATCGAGACCATCCTGGCTAACATGGTGAAACCCTGTCTCTACTAAAAAAATACAAAAGATTAGCCGGGCGTCATGGCGGGCGCCTGTAGTCCCAGCTACTCCGGAGGCTGAGGCAGGAGAATGGCGTGAACCCGGGAGGCGGAGCTTGCAGTGAGCCGAGATCACGCCAATGCACTCCAGCCTGGGCGACAGAGCAAGATTCCGTCTCAAAAAAAAAAAAAAAAATGCAGAGAGAACAGAGGAGATGATGGATCAGGCAAATGATAAGAAAGTGGCTGCTATTGAAGCCCTAAATGATGGTGAACTGCAGAAAGCCATTGATTTATTCACAAATTCCATCAAGCTGAATCCTCACTTGGCCATTTTGTACGGCAAGAGGGCCAGTGTCTTCGTCAAATTACAGAAGCCAAATGCTGCCATCCAAGACTGTGACAGAGTCATTGAAATAAATCCTGATTCAACCTAGGACACAGGAAATTGCAAAACACCGGAGAAAGCATGAGCGAAAACGTGAAGAGCGAGACACCAAAGAAAGAATAGAAAGAGTTAAGAAGGCTCAGAAGAGCATGGGAGAGCCCAGAGGGAGGAAGAAGCCAGACAATAGTCAGGAGCTCAATCTGGCTCTTTTCCAGGTGGCTTTCCTGGAGAAATGCCTGGTAATTTTCCCAGAGGAATACCTGGAATTGAGGGGGCATACCTGGGATGGCCAGAAGGCCTGGACCCAATGAAATTCTTAGTGATCCAGAGGTTCCTGCAGCCATGCAGGATCCAGAAGTTATGGTGGCCTTCCAGGATGTGGCCCAGCAAATACGTCAAAATACCAGAGCAACCCAAAGGTTATGAATCTTATCAGTAAATTGTCAGCCAAATTTGGAGGTCAAGCGTAATGCCCTTCTGATAAATAAAGACATTGCTGAAGGAAAAGCAACCTAGATCACCTTATGGATGTTGCAGTAATACAAACCAGTGTATCTCTGACCTTCTCATCAAGAGAGCTGGAGTGCTTTGAAGATAATCCCTACCCATCTCCCCCAAATGCAGCTGAAGCATTTTACAGTGATTTGCCATTAGGGTGTTCTTTCAGATAATGTTTTCCTACTAGGAATTACAAACTTTAAACCCTTTTTAAGCCTTAAAAATATGTAAAACAAATTTAAAGGGTCACTTAATTCTTATATTTTTCTTAATCATTTTGGATTTTTTATTTGAATTATTGGGCAGGGAAAATACTTATGTATGGAAGATTATTGCTCTAATTTGAGTGAAATAAAAGTTTATTAATGCGAGGCAAAAAAAAAAAATGTTTAAGCCTCTTGTGATGCACAATTCATCAGTGATACATTAGTGCCCTCTGCTGCTGGCTATGTTTTCCAACAGCTCAGAATTTCAGTATGGCTTTTCTTTTTCTCCTTTTTTTTTCTTCTCTCTTCTTCTTTTAAGAACATTGCAGTGATTGTTTTGGTTCAACATTTTACACATAAATTAATAAAATTAGTAGAATGGTAATCAGGATGCATGGGATTATTTTAAATTATTATTGCTTGTGTTTCGACATCAATGCAAAGAAATTTCTTGATCAAAATTACTTAGAGATTTCATATTGAGCTGCAATCATGGAACACAGCATACATTATTGCTCTTTAATTGTAAAATATTCTATAAAAGGGAATTTATGTAGCTGGCCTGACAGCATACCATATAGGTTCAAATTTTTATTGATTATAAATATAATAGTTTACCCCTCATTTTGCATGGCTTATTTCTTAGGGTTGCCAGATTTAGCAAATAAAACTATGTCCCAGGTATTTTCATGGAACCTATTTCTACTAAATACTTATACTAAAAAATGCTAAATTCTTAGGTAAAAAAAAAGTATTTACAGTTGATCTGAAATTCAAATTTAACTGGATTTCCTGTATCTCACCTAGTGACCTAATCTATTCTCATGTGTGTTCTGAATTTCATAATTGAAATTCTTTTCTGTTATGATAATCAGTTTATCCTACCATAATAATGACTAAAACCAAACATATCTTTCTTTATTTTCTATTTCTTTCCTCACATTTTGTGAAACGCTGAGTAGCTTTTCACATAACAATGCTTAATGCACAAATTGACATAACAGGGTTTGTTAGTCATGAGATTAAAAACATTTGTTCTTAAAAGAAGAGTTATTTAATTAATGGACGGATTAAGTAAGAACAATCCTGAATTCCTCAACTTCCTTTATGGAGCAACAAACATACTATATAAAAAGCATATAAAATTTCCATTTTACGAATGGTAAGTTTGAAAGTGAGGCCACCCAGATGCAACATTATGCTAAAGCAGTGATTCTCAAGCATGCACAGCTGAACTTGTGGAAGTTTTTTGGGATTTTGTGTGTTTGTTTTTGAGACGGATTCTCACTCTGTCACCCAAGCTGGAGTACAGTAGCACAATCATAGTTCACTGCAGCCCCGAACTCTTGGCCTCAAGCAATCCCCCCACATCAGCTTCCCAAGTAGCTGGGACTAGGTGAACCACCATGCCTGGCTAATTTTATTTATTTATTTATTTATTTATTTATTTATTTATTTATTTATTTTAGAAACATGGTCTCCCTATGTTGTCCAGGCTGGTCTCAAACTCCTGGCCTCAAGAGATCCTTCTTCCTCAGCCTCCAGAGTCGCTGGTATTGCTGGTGTGAGCTACTGCACCTGGCCAGAGAGTGCTTCTTGATTTTAATGTACACATGAATGAAACAGATTGATCTAGCAGAATCTGGGCATTTCTAATTAGCAGCTAGTTCATGCCATTGCCGCTAAGCCAAGGACCATACTTTGAGAAGAAAGATTTTAGGAGAGACCAAAAAAGAAAAAGCAATTTGTTTCAATATGGAACTATATAATGTCTGTGTGAATTGAAAATGCAGATTACTTACCACCACATTACCGCCAGAATGTAATGATAACTGCCATAGAAACGAAGGATGGGAGTGGAGTTGAAAGAAAACGAATCTTAATAGTCCTGTGGTGGTGTTCAGTGTGCCATCTTCAGTTTCTTTATCGTTTTCTGTCACAGTATCTCTCACTGGCAAAATGGAATTAATATTTGCTCCCTCACTACTTTTTCAGAATTTGAGAACTTGCATTAGATCATTTTATATGCAGCATCCCAAATATGCAGTAATTTAAAGCATACAAGTTTAGACCACATTAGAATTGAGTTCATAGTTTATTTCCATCAGACCTCTTTTAACCATTTTGGTCTGTTGGAGCTTAAAGTAGCAAGATGCAGATTGTGCAACCATGTGGAGCTGATCAATTCAACCCCTGAAAGTGTAATTGGTAAATCTCTTCAAGTGCTTTTGAAAAATTAATCAAGACAGGTTTGGTGAACCTTTGCTGAGAGTGTCCTTAGGACAAATGACTTGGTTCCCAATATATTATCATAAAGGAAAACTCCAGCTGCAAATCCCAAGGTGACCCATTTAGCTCACTTGAATGGAAAATAATGACTTTTTAAGCACTGCAAATAATTCCGCTGGTTTAAAATCAATTTGGTTAATACAATTAAATTGAACTATTTGATCTTTCAGGTTCAAAAACCACCAACTTGACTCAAACATTAACATTTTAATATGGAAACAGCCACCATAATCTTCCAATGCCTTCAAAAATGGTTTATAGGGACATGTTGTAGAAGACAGTGCATATAACATTGTCTTTAAAATCTTTCCAGAATTAATAATATAAACTGGTATTGAGGTATTCTGCCTTAAGCACTCATATTTCACCTCAAAGCCAACGCCTGTTTTTGTTTTTTTTTCCACACAGTCTCACTTTGTCACCCAGGCTGAAGTGCAGTGATGTGATCTCTGCTCACTGCAACCTCCATCTCCTGGGTTCAAGCGATTCTCCTGCCTCAGCCTCCCGAGTAGCTGGGACTACAGGCATGCGCCACCACGCCCAGCTAATTTTTGTGTGTTTTTTTTAATACTTTAAGGACTGAGATACATGTGCAGAACGTGCAAGTTTGTTACATAGGTATACAAGTGCCATGGTGGTTTGCTGCCCCCATCAACCCGTCATATACATTAGGTATTTCTCCTAATGCTATCCCTCCCCTAGCCCCCTACTCCCCAACAGGCCCCAGTGTGTGATGTTCCCCTACCTGTTGTGTTCTCATTGTTCAACTCCCACCTATGAGTGAGAACATGCGGTGTTTGGTTTTCTGTTCCTGTGTTAGTCTGCTGAGAATGATGGTTTCCAGCTTCATCCATGTTCCTGCAAAGGACATGAATTCGTCCTTTTTATGGCTGCATAGTATTCCATGGTGCATATGTGTCACATTTTCTTTATCTAGTCTATCATTGATGGGCATTTGGGTTGGTTCCAAGTCTTTGCTATTCTGAATAGTACTGCAATAAACATACATGTGCATGTGTCTTTATAGTAGAATGACTTATAATATGTTGGGTATATACCCAGTAATGGGATTTCTGGGTCGAATGGTATTTCTGGTTCTAGATCCTTGAGGAATCGCCACACTGTCTTCCACAATGGTTGAACTAATTTAGACTCCAACCAACAGTGTAAAAACGTTCCTATTTCTCCACATCCTCTCCAGCACCTGTTGTTTCCTGACTTTTTAATGATCACCATTCTAACTGGCATGAGATAGTATCTGATTGTGGTTTTGATTTGCATTTCTCTAATGACCAGGGATGATGAGCTTTTTTTCATATGTTTATTGGCCACATAAATGCCTTCTTTTGAGAAGTGTCTGTTCATGTCTTTCTCCCACTTTTTGATGGGGTTGCTTTTTTCTTGTAAGTTTGTTTAAGTTCTTTGTAGATTCTGGATATTAGCCCTTTGTCAGATGGATAGATTACAAAAATTTTTCTCCCATTATGTAGGTTGCCTGTTCACTCTGATGATAGTTTCTTTTGCTGTGCAGAAGCTCTTTAGTTTAATTAGATCCCATTTGTCAATTTTGGCTTTTGTTGTAATTGCTTTTGGTGTTCTAGTCATGAAGTCTTTGCCCATGCCTATGTCCTGAATGGTATTGCCTAGGTTTTCTTCTAGGGTTTTTATGGTTTTAGGTCTTTCAATTAAGTCTTTAATCCATCTTGAGTTAATTTTTGTACAAGGTGTAAGGAAGGGGTCCAGTTTCAGTTTTCTGCATATGGCTAGCCAGTTTTCCCAACATCATTTATTAAACAGGGAATCTTTCCCCATTGCTTGTTTTTACCAGGTTTGTCAAAGATCAGATGGTTGTAGATATGTGGTGTTATTTCTGAGGCCTCTGTTCTGTTCCATTGGCCTATATATCTGTTTTGCTACCAGTACCATGCTGTGTTGGTTACTGTAACCTTGTAGTAGCCTTGTAGTATAGTTTGAAGTCAGGTAGCATGATGCCTTCAGCTTTGTTCTTTTTGCTTAGGATTGTCTTGGCTATACAGGCCCTTTTTTGATTCCATATGAAATTTAAAGTAGTTTTCTCCAATTCTGTGAAGAAAGTCAATGGTAGCTTGATGGAGATAGCACTGAATCTATAAATTACTTTGGGCAGTATGGCCATTTTCACGATATTGATTCTTCCTATCCATGAGCGTGGAATGTTTTTCCATTTGTTTGTGTCCACTCTTATTTCCTTGAAAAGTGGTTTGTAGCTGTCTTTGAAAAGGTCCTTCACATCCTTTGTAAGTTGTATTCCAAGGTATTTTATTCTCTTCGTAGCAATTGTGAATGGGAGTTCACTCATGATTTGGCTCTCTGTTTATTACTGGTGTATAGGAATGCTTGTGATTTTTGCACATTGATTTTGTATCCTGAGACTTTGCTGAAGTTGCTTATCAGTTTAAGGAGATTTGGGGCTGAGATGATGGAGTTTTCTAAATATACAATCATGTCATCTGCAAACAAAGACACTTTGATTTCCTCTTTTCCTATTTGAATGTCTCCATTTATTTAAATCTTCCTTTTTTAAGCAATTTTTAATATTTTTAATATTTTTCTTTTTAGCATTAGGTATATCTCCTAATGCTGTCCCTCCCCCCTCCCCACACGCCACAACAGTCTCCGGAGTGTAATGTTTCCCTTCCTGTGTCCACGTGTTCTCAGTTTATGTGCATAAACGTGTTAATAGTAGCTTTGAATGATCCTTTGTATTTCAGTGGTGTCAGTTGTAATATCTCCTGTTTTGTTTTTTAGTGAAATTATTTGGATTTTCTCTCTCATTTTCTCAGTTAATCTTGCTAATAGTCCATCAATTTTACTTACCTTATCAAAGAACCTGCTTTTTGTTTCATTTATCTTCTGTATTTTTGTTGTTGTTGTTGCTGTTTCAATTTCCTTTAGTTCTGCTCTAATCTTGGATACTTCTTTCTTCTACTGGGTTTGGGTTTGGCTTGTTCTTGTTTCTCTAGTTCCTTGAGGTGTGACCTTAGAATGTCAGTTTGTGCTCTTTTAGTCTTTTTGATATCAGCATTTAGGGCTATGAACCTTCCTCCTAGCACCACCTTTGCTTTATCCCAGGGGTTTGATAGTTGTGTCATTACTATCATTCAGTTCAAAGAATTTTTTAATTTCCATCTTGATTTCGTTCTTGACCCAATGCTCGTTCAGGAGCAAGTTATTTAATTTCCATGTATTTGCATGGTTTTGATGGTTCCTTTTGGAGTTGATTTCCAGTTTTATTCCACTGTGGTCTGAGAGAGTGCTTGATATAATTTCGAATTTCTTAAATTTATTGAGGCTCATTTTATGGCCTATCCTAAGGTCAACCTTGGAGAAACTTCCACGCACTGTTGAATAGAATGTGTATTCTGCGGTTGTTGCATGAAATGTTCTGTATATATCGGTTAAGTCCATTTGTTCCAAGTTATAGTTTAAATCCATTGTTTCTTTGTTGACTTTTTGTCTTGATGGCCTGTCTAGTGCTGTCAGTAGAGTATTGAAGTCCCCCACTCTTATTGTGTTGCTGTCTCTCATTTCTTAGGTCTATTAGTAATTGTTTTATAAATTTGGAAGCTCCAGTGTTAGGTGCATATATGTTTAGGATAGTAATATTTTCCTGTTGGACATGGCCTTTTGCCATTATGTAATGTCCCTCTTTGTCTCTTTTAACTGCTGTTGTTTTAAAGTTTGTTTTGTCTGATATAAGAATAGCCACCCCTGCTCACTTTTGGTGTCTATTTGCATGAAATACTTTATTCCACCCCTTTACTTTAAATTTATGTGAGTCCTTATGTGTTAGGTGAGTCTCCTGAAGGCAGCAGATAGTTGGTTGGGGTGAGTTCTTATCCATTCTGCGGTTCTATTTCTTTTAGATGGAGCATTTAGGCCATTTACATTCAATGTTATAATTGAAATGTGAGGTATCGTTGCATTCATCATGCTCTTTGTTGCCTCTGTATTTTGGTTTTTTTGTTTGTTTTGCTTTTTAACTTGTATTTTTGTTTTATAGATCCTGTGTGATTTATGCTTTAAAGAGGTTCTGTTTTGATGTGTTGCATTTCCAGGATTTGTTTCAAGATTTAGAGCTCCTTTTAGCAGTTCTTGTAGTGGTGGCTTGGTAGTGGTGAATTCTCCCAGCACTTATTTGTCTGAAAAAAGACTGTATCTTTCCTTCATATATGATGCTTTGTTTCACTGGATACAAAATCCTTGGCTGATAATGTTTTGTTTGAGGAGACTGAAGATAGGGCCCCAATCCCTTCTGGCTTGTAGGGTTTCTGCTGAGAAATCTGCTGTTAATCTGATAGGCTTTCCTTTATAGGTTACCTGGTGCTTCTGTCTCACAGCTCTTAAGATTCTTTCCTTCATCTTAACTTTGGATAACCTGACAACGTACCAAAACAATGACCGTTTTGTGATGAATTTCCCAGGTGTTCTTTATGCTTCTTGTATTTGAATGTATAGGTCTCTCACAAGGCCAGAGAAGTTTTCCTCGATTATTTCCCCCAAATATGTCTTACAAGCTTTTAGAATTCTCTTCTTCCTCAGGAACACTGATTACTCTTAGTTTTGGTCACTTAACATTAATCCTAGATTTCTTGGAAGCTTTGATCATATTTTCATATTCTTTTTGTCTTTGTTGGACTGGGTTAATTTGAAGACCCTGTCTTCAAGCTCTGAATTTCTTTCTTCTACTTGTTCAATTCTATTGCTGAGACTTTCCAGAGCATTCTGCATTTCTAAAAGTGTGTCCAAAGTTTCCTGAATTTTTTATTCCTTTTTCTTTAAGCTCTCCATTTCCTTGAATATTTCTCCCTTCACTTCTTGTATCATTTTTTGGATTTCCTTGCACTGGGCTTTGCCTTTTTCTGGTGCCTCCCTGATTAGCTTAATAACTAACCTCCTGAATTCTTTTTCAGGTAAATCAGGGATTTCTTCTAGGTTTGAATCCATTGCTGGTGAACTAGTGTGATTTTTTTGTGGGTGTTAAAGAGCTTTTGTTTTGTCATATTACCAGGGTTAGTTTTCTGGTTCCTTCTCATTTGGGTAGGCTCTGTCAAAGAGAAGGTCTAGGGCTGAAGGCCATTGTTCAGATTCCTTTGTCCCACAGGGTGTTCCCTTGATGTAGTACCCTCCCCCTTTTCCTATGGATGTGGCTTCCTGTAAGCCAAACTGCTGTGATTGTTGTCTCTCTTCTGGGTCTAGCCACCCAGTGAGTCTACCCAGCTCCATGCTGGTACTGGGGGTTGCCTGCACAGAATCCTGTGATGTGAACCGTCAGTGGGTCTCTCGACTGTGGATACCAGCGCCTGTTCCAGTGGAGGTGGCAGGGGGGTGCAATGGACTCCATGAGGGTTCTTAGCTTTGGTGGTTGAATGCTCTATTTTTGTGCTGGCTGGCCTCCTGCCAGGAGGTGGCGCTTTCCAGAGAGCATCAGTTGTGGTAGTATGGAGAAGAACTTGTGGTGAGCGGGGCCCTAGAACTCCCAAGATTGTATGCCCTTTTTGTTCAGATACCAGGGTGGGTAGGGAAGGAACATCAGGTCGGGGCAGGGATAGGCATGTCTGAGCTCAGACTCTCCTTGGGCAGGTCTTGCTGTGACTGTTGTGGGAGATGAGGGTGAGATTCCCAGGTCACTGGAGTTGTGTACCTAGGAGGATTATGGCTGCCTCTGGGGAGTCATGCAGGTTGTCAGGGAAGTGGGGGAAAGCCAGCAGTCACAGGCCTCACCCAGCTCCCATACAAACCGAAGGGCCAGTCTCACTCCCACCATGCCCCCCACCACAGCCACAAGTCTTTTTCCAGGTGGTGGGTGAGACAGGCTTGAAAACTTGCCCAGGCTACCCGCCTCCCAGCTGTGAAAGAAAAGAGCTTGGTTCTTCCCCTCTGTGGATTCTGCACACAGGATTTGCACCCTCTCCCAAGTTCTGGCCAGGAGGCTTCATGCCCCATTGAAATTGTTACAAAGTTCAGCTAGAGATGTCCTTCTCCCTGTGGAGTTTTACCCGCTGCTCCTCTGGCTGCCCTCGCAATGGATCCCTGTGGTGACAGGAATGGGCTGCTTGGGGACCCAGCGAGCTCCCTGGGCCTTTCTGCTGCTTCCTCTACCCCTGTATTTCGCTCAGCTGTCTAAATTAACTCAGCTCCAGGTAAGGTTGGAAACTTCCACAAACAGACCTTCAGTTTCTCCAGTGGGGGGGTGAGTTTGGGAGAGGAGGGTCTCCCTTTCCCACTTCTGCAGTTGGGCACTCACAGTATTTGGGGTGTCTCCTGGGTACTGTAGGAGCAGTCACTTCCTTCAGAGGGTCTGTGGGTCCTCTCGGTATTGCTGGTTTGTCCCTGCAGTCCATCTGGAGCTAAAATTCGAGCACTGCCTTTATTAAAAAGAAAAAGATCTAACCAGGACTGTCCCCAGAAAATTAGGCCATATGGGTCCCACATATATGATAAAAGAAGAATAGGGAGAGGACAGCATTAACCACTGAATGAATTATTTCCAATTTTCATCATAACAACAGTTCAATAAGTGTTCTACAATGAGATCAATACACATTTCTTTACATTTAATGTAAATACCAACAGTGGTCACCTATCAACATCATGGAAGGGCACACTTCACAGGTTTCATAATCAAATTTTAAAATAATAACATGTAATAAAAACAAATCACTAAAATACAAAAATGTAATGTATTTATTTACTAAATGGTTAGCTATAAAGATACAATTTTTGCCTTGGAGTTTAAAGCAGTTTCATTTTTTGCCATAGTTACTTTTTCTGATAATATGCTAGAATCACAGTCTTCTCTGTCTTATCTGGATTAAAGGGATTGTCTACATTTTATATGTTTGTTAACTTGAGAACCAAATGTTTTTTTCTTCATGATGATGGAAGCTCTGTAATATAAAACGTCACTGTGCTCATATATTTGAATAATACCGATCACGGTTTTCAAAGTCTCTATGAGCATATCTTGCATAAGTCTTGTTATGTGGGATCCTTCCAAAAGGTTCATGGTCATTGAAACAAGATTCAAAAACTTCATCAACAGCCTTTTTAGCTACTTCTTTGCTGATATTCCTAACAGCCAGGATAGAAAGAGCGGCTCTGTCTCGCACACAAGTCTAAAAAGAAGGAAAAGTATGAGGCTCTAATTTTATATAAACATTTAATCATGAAATAATACATTTTATCTAATGTCTGAATTAAAATTAACTTCCTCATATTATTTTACTAATTTCTGTCATTCCAAAGAAGAAAACAAAATGAACAAAGATCCATGACACTTAAGGAGTATTTTTAGCTCAACCTAAAATTATTTAGGCATAAGTAAGACCTTCTCTGTTTTCTCATCTTTCCCACTGATATAAGCAGATGTCATTCTCAGAAATTCTTGGCAGTGTCTGCCAAACAATATCTCCCAATTTGCAAAATCGCCAAAAAAAAAAGTCTATAAGGTCCTGATTGACTTTTTGGTAAAATTTAATTAAATTTAAAATACTTCACTTCTGTACCTCTCTTTCTTTTCAGTTGACCAATGCTAGATAACTTTTCCTTTGAGAAGGGTAAGTCCTCTCTGGAGGCAACAGGAAACCATACACATATCCACCCAAACTTGGAAAGTACCTTAATTTTTTAGGGGGGTGGAAATTAAATAACTTTTTTTTTCCTGATTATTCTTTACACAGATATTAAAGTTCTAAGATAATAATTTACGTAATGTTTCATAGTAATAGGCTAGAATTTCTCAATACTCTAATTTAAATATTTAAGAAATATAAGGCCCTGCCATTCCAATTCTTGGAGAGCTTTTAATCGATTTATTTCTCCCCAGGCCCAATCTAAAACCCAAAAGAATGGCATTTGACCTTTTCCTAAAAATAATCAAACACTGGTTTGGACGGCTGTGCATCCTGACAACCATCCGTTTTCTCTGCATGTTCCCAGTTTTTCATTGGCCTGGTCAGTGTGCTCAAGCTGGAGATACTCACTAACATTGGAATATAGTGTTTCTTAACCTGAATTTTACTAAACGCTGATTTTAAAAAATAAATCCCAGGCATAAAGGAACAAGAAAAGGAAGAACCATGTGAAGCCAAAACAACAGTTGCTAAAAAGAGAGGAAATTTCTCCCCTCCAGGGAAAAAAGGTACAAAAATTTGTCTCCTGAAGCCACAGGGTTGGGAGACACAAGTGTAGACCACAGATTTACTTCTTTTCAGACATAATAAATTTCGGTTAAAATAAAGATATGACTATGCAATCTTACAATCAGTAACTGTACTTGCTGTTTCTATTTCCTGGGTACATGCTATACAAAAGCAGGGACTCCATTCTCTAAGACTCTTCTCCTTCAGCCAGATTCCTACTACCTCCACATATTTTCTGTCCTATTGCTATTTCTATTTGTTTTCTGCTGCTGCTACCCAATGGTAAAAAGAGGAAAACTTCTCTTTCAAAGACTGTGTGCATCACAAACCTACCACAAAGATAGAAGGTGAATTTAAAAAAAAATCATGCTCTACTTCTTTACTATATCAACTGATTTTTTTTAATTGGAAAAGAATATAAAATTAGCATATTTTTCTAAAAACAGAGTATATGTAACAGCTTTTTTTTTAAGGAATTTTTCAAACTCTATTGACAAGAGCAGATACCCATGAGCTATGCCAGCACATGCTTTAACCACATTATCCTCTTCTCTAGGGGTGTGCTGATGTGTACCCTGCTTCCACCCTCTCCACTGACAGCAGAACACACAGAATTCACCAGAGAAGCAGGGACTCAAGGGCACAGAAAACATGCAGCACAAGACAAGTCACTGGCATATCACTAAGCTGACCTGGCACAGGCTGAACACCTCACTGTCCAGAGTAATCACCCTTTCCAGGCAGGAGGCTTTTCTTCACCCTCCCATTCACTAAGTTCACAATTTCTGAGTAGCTCACTGTGACTTTCCACCCCCCACTCCAGAGTTGAGTTACTCTCTTCTCCAGAAAACCAAGGGCCTTCCTGTTGTCCTAAGCCTATCTTTTTTCATCTAGTTGGAACTGATATCCTGATGCTCACATACTTCACCAACTGACTCAGCAGCCTCTTACTGTAGAAAATGACTGACCAGCCTTTCTCCTAAATGTGGACACAGGCCCAGGCAGAACTGCTCACATTCATTATCAATCCATGAGTCTTATACTTCCTCTCTCCATGTCCACCTAATACAGATCTCAAAGCCTTTCTAACAGGATAATCTTGCCTTATAGCTCTCTTTTGTTTTTTGTTTTTGTTTTGTTTACACAAATCCCTCTCAGCTAAGCTCATCATACTCAAGTCTGTGCTAAGCCAAAGGTTTTCTATCACATTATATAGCCTTTACAGGTATACTGAGACATAGCCATAACTTGTGCAGCAACACACTCTCTGTTCTGAAAGGGATTACATTTTTTGTCTCCAGAATGCTATGGCAGATTCAAAATAGAAGTCAAGAATTGTTAGAATAACAGTAAGACATGCTGTGATTTCACTTCCATTCCTTATCCACCCCCATCGAAAAGTATCCCAGGTGCAAGATCTTAGCTCCTTTCTTTTTTTTTTGAGATGGAGTTTCGCTCTGCGGCCCAAGCTAGAGTGCAGTGGCATGATCTCGGCTCACTGCAACCTCCATCTCCCAGGTTCAAGCGATTCTCCTGCCTCAGCCTCCTGAGTAGTTGGGACTACACGTGTGCGCCACCATGCCCAGCTAATTTTTTTGTATTTTTAGTAAACACAGGGTTTCACCATGTTGACAACGCTGGTCTCGATCTCCTGACCTCGTGATCCACCCGCCTCAGCCTCCCAAACTGCTAGGAGACATGAGCCACCGCGCCAGGCCTCCTTTGATTATTAAAATATCTCACACACTCATTGAGTCACATAGCTTGCCCATAATTATAAAGTAGAACTAAATGCCATCTCCTTTGTTTAAATGGTACATACTTTGTATTCTTTTCACACAGGAAGTTCTTTCAAATTTCAAATACTGAATGTACTTTTCATTTCTTTATTCATTATTTCCACTCATAACACTCTGGAGGGGAGGTGATTTCATGTTAGTTTTTACCTGGTGGTGTTGTTTTAATCCAAAATGTAACCTGAACATTTCATTAATAAGTGAGCAGTCTCCACTAAGGTTAGCAGCTCGAACCTATCACACAGAAGACAAATAAAAAGAAATAAATGCTCATGCTCTATATATCTTTATGATATCAACCAATTTTTAAAAATTAGAAAAGAATATAAAATTAGCATCTTTGTCTGAGAAAAGAGTATTTGTAAGACTTCTTCTTAAAGGACTTTATAAACTCTATTGACAACGAGAGCAAATATCTATGAGCTATGCTAGACAATGCCAAATACACTGGAGAGATGGGGAAAAGTGCAATCACCTACCAAAGTAAATTTTCTAAACTTATGCTATAGCTTTACTGACAGAACTAATTTCTTTTGGAACCAAAAGTCAGAGAGCTAGACCTCAGAGTTAAACTACACACTCTACAAGATACAAATACTTGTAGAAATTGCCAAAAATACTTCAGGAAAGCATTCTTGAAATAAACTGAGTTTCAATGTGAGCTTAAAACTGAATGCATTAATATCTGAGACCTTCCTTCCTTCCTCCCTCCCTCCCTCCTTCCTTCCTTTCTCTTTCCTCTGTGGCCCAGGCTGCAGTAAACTTGGCTCGCTGCAGACTCCCTGCGTCCGGCTCCCGTGGTTCTCCTGCCCTGGCCTGCAGGCTGCCTGGGATTGCCGCCGCGCGCCACCACCCCTCCCTGGTTTTTCTCCTTTGGCTGGAGGCGCGGTTTCGCCATCTCGGCCAGGCTGGTCTCCAGCTCCTGACCTCCAGTGCTCTGCCCGCCTCGGCCTCCCGAGGTGCTGGGACTGCAGACGGAGGCTCGCTCATTCGGTGCTCGGTGTTGCCCGGGCTGGACTGCAGTGGCGTGGTCTTGGCTCGCTGCAGCCTCCGCCTCCCAGCCGCCTGCCTTGGCCTCCCAGGGTGCTGGGATTGCAGCCTCTGCCCGGCCGCCACCCCGTCTGGGAGGTGGGGAGCGTCTCTGCCTGGCCGCCCATCGTCTGGGTTATGAGGAGCTCCTCTACCCGGCCGCCCCATCTGGGAGGTGAGGAGCGCCTCTGCCCGGCCGCCACCCCGTCTAGGAAGTGAGGAGCGTCTCTGCCCGGCCGCCCCGTCTGCGAAGAAGTGAGGAGCGCCTCTGCCCGGCCACCCATCGTCTGGGATGTGAGGAGCGACTCTGCCCGGCCGCCCCATCTGGGAAGTGAGGAGCCCCTCTGCCCGGCCACCACCCCATCTAGGAAGTGAGGAGCGTCTCTGCCCGGCCGCCCCGTCTGGGAAGAAGTGAGGAGCGCCTCTGCCCGGCCGCCCCGTCTGGGAAGTGAGGAGCGCCTCTGCGCGGCCACCCCGTCTGGGAAGTGAGGGACGCCTCCGCCCGGCCGCCCCTTCTGGGATGTGAGGGGCGCCTCTGCCCGGCCGCCCCGTCTGGGAAGTGAGGGGCGCCTCTGCCCGGCCGCCCCTTCTGGGAAGTGAGGAGCACCTCTGCCCGGCCACCCATCGTCTGGGATGTGAGGAGCGCCTCTGCCCAGCCGCCCCGTCCGGGAAGTGAGGAGCCCCTCTGCCCGGCCGCCACCCCGTCTGGGAAGTGAGGAGCGTCTCTGCCCGGCTGCCCCGTCTGGGAAGTGAGGAGCACCTCTGCCTGGCCACCCCATCTGGGATGTGGGGAGCGCCTCTGCCCGGCCACCCCGTCTGGGAGGTCTACCACAGAGGCCAGAAGCAATGTTGGGGCTGGATGTGGTGGCTCACGCCTGTAGTCCCAGTACTCTGGGAGGCTGAGGCGGGTTGATCACTTGAGGCTAGGAGCTTGAGACCAGCCTGGCCAACATGGCAAAACATATGAAAAATACAACTGTCAAACCAACCAACAAACCAAGGGACAACAAAACAGGTCTACCCTGGAGTCATACTCTAATTTTTTCTATTTTCCTCCCTTTCTGATCCTTTATCCCACTTTCTTTTTCGTCCTCTTCCTTCTCCTTCTTCTTTGTCAAATAGAGGATTGAGTTATTATCATTGATCCATACAAAATCCCTCTCTCATTTATTTTCTTTAATTCCCACCCCCCATTTCTATTCCCCGTCTTCCCATGTGCAACCTTCCTAATATGTTTGATATGCATCTTTTTGTTCGTATGTACTTTTAGAAAATGTTTATTGTTTTGTGTGCAAAAAAAAATAAAATAAAATTTAAAAAAATATATATATATCTGAGACACTTTGAGAATATGCCCCTCCCAACCCTAGCCCGAATCTCTCTTGGAGCTTCCCTCAAACCTGTATAAGTTCATGACCTTCCTCTAGGGACTTGATTGTCCTATGAAAAATGGAGCAATACAAAACACATAGAATCAAGAACATTCCAAACTGGTCACGCTATGAGCATGACAGCCTGAAATTAGGACATATTTTCAGATTTACTATACTTTAACGAATGAAAAAGTCTTAGAACTACCCACATAGATTCTACAAGCAGCCTGACCACATTTTTGCTAATTCATTGCTAACAGAATGGCCCACTTCTTGTTCCTTCTACAATATTATGGCCTCATTCCTCTGAGGAGCTCAAAGTACTTAACAAACTAACCAGCTAAAAGGCATTAATTCTCACGGTACCCAAGAGAGAGACCTATTTAAAAACTCAGGTTTCAGTCTATTCTCTAAATAATGGGAATTATAATTAGATGCAGGGAGCTACATATTAATTTCAAGAGAAAGGGAAAATAATATAAGTTATAAAGTATAGGCTTGAGATTGAGATTATTTTAATCAACTCTTCAAATAATGACATCCAAGTATATGCATATGCAGAATATGCTCTCTCTAGGAGCATATTCCAAGAGCGATCCAACGTGCTTCGTAATAAATATCTTTTTATGTTGTATTTTTGAAACAAGCATGTTTTACTCTAGGGCAAGCAAGGAGCTCTATGGAAGGCAGCCGGGCAAGCTAGTTAGAAACACTGGTTGTAATCCTGCCTCTGTCACTTACTTACTAACTTTGGAATCTAAACAACTGTCTCACTTTCCACATACGTAAAACAGGGACTATAATAGTATAATATCTATCTCAGTGGGTTATTGTGAAGATTAAATAAGAATCTGTGCAAACAGAACAGTGTTTGGAACATAACCCTCAGTAAATGTTAATTATTATTTTTTTCACATTATAAAATGTATTCCATAGGAAAAAATTAATAGCTTATTAAAGTCAGTCATCACTGTTATTAGGACTTACAGGATATAGTTAATTCTAAAAATACACTTTAAATTTCTCTAGCTGTATATCAAAAATGGTATTCAATGTTAGTTAAAAACAGAAATTCAAGACTAAGGTAGAACTATGACAGTAGGAAAAGGAATACATTTAAATAAATTACACTTGAATAAAATATTGAAGCATAGAGTGTTCTGGAAAAAAATACAATAAAACTCACCTCTGAGCACGCCAAATGTCTGATGTTGGTGAACCAGTCGACATGGGCACGACAATGATCAAATGCATGAATGAGCTCGTGTGTGACCACTCTGTTCATATGGGCCTGATTATGGATATTATTCTGGCACAAAACTATCTAGGAGACACCGAAATAAAAGAAGTTCAGTGATTTCTAAAATCTCCTTTCATAGACTCGATCTTCTCTCCCACATGACCTCACCTCTCCCCAACAAGCTCACTTGCCTGAAATATCTCTACCCACACTCTTCTCCATTGGTCGCACATCTACCCACGGGACAAGTCCCAGTCCTAAGTGTACATGCTCCAATTGCCTCGCCCAGTGACTAACTTCTCCCTTCTCCTCTCTCTGGACTACAGCAGTACTTAGATTAAGGACACATATTTAGGCACCATCCTCACTGGGCTGATCGTACTAGTCTGTCTCGGACTCCACAGCATTATGGTTAAGAGAGTGGGCTTTGGAATGAAGCATACAGATTCAAATTCCAGCTCCAGCCCTTACTAACTCAGGGACCTTGGGCAAGTTTCTTAATCTCTCTGTACCTCAGTTTCCTCAACTATAAAAAGGAGATAATTAGGGTACCTACCTCATAGAACTGTGAGAATTAAATGAGAATATATGTAAAATACTTCTTATCAAGTTTCTGAATGAGCACTGAATGAACAAGGAATGACCACCACTGTCCTTATTTTACTAGAATGAGGGAAAATGCCAGGGAAAACTCCTCAGAAAGACCTTCAGAAAGAAGTGCAAAAAGCCAACAGCACACTGAGCAGGACCCTATAAGAATAAGAAAGACACGAGGGATCCTAATAATAATAGCTGCCATTGATTGTGTACTACTGCCAGACACTGGGATATGTGCCAGATATTTATATACATTCATTCAACATCCATTGATTCAACTAATACTTATTTATTGAGACCTAATAATAGATTATAATCTACTGATGGAGATAGAAATTAACCAAATATTTACCAAAATGTTTACATACATGCAATGACAGTTGTCATGAAGAAAAACCCAGGTTGTCATGAGCATATACAATGAGGTTGGGTGCAGTGGCTCATGCCTGTAATCCCAGTACTTTCAGAGGCTGAGGCAGGCAGATTGCTTGAGCCCAGGAGTTTGGGACCAGCCTGGGCAACAGAGCAAAACCCCATCTCTACAAAAAAATAAAAATAAAAATCAGCCAGGCATGGTGGCACATGCCTATAGTCCCAGCTACTTGCGAGGCTGAGGTAGGAGGATCACTTGAGCCCAGGAGGTTGGTGCTGCAGTGAGCCAGGAACACGCCACTGAACTCCAGCCTGGGCAAGAAAGGGAGACCCTGTCTCAAAAAAAAAAAAAAAAAGAAAAGAAAAGAAAAGAAAAAGAAAGAATACCTGACCTAGTCTGGAAGTGGGGAAAGGTTTCTCTGTGGAAGGAATGGTTAAACTGGTATCTAATGGATGAATGGAAGTGAAATTTGAGGTGCAGAGGGGAAGGGAGTATTCTAGGCAGAGAGAAAAACCTATGCAAAGCATAGAGGGAGGGTTGACGGAAGAAAATGCTTGAGAAGCTAAAAGGAGAGCCCTAGAGTTGAAGCACAGCAGTGGGGGTGGTAGGCAACAGATACGGCTGGTGAGGTCGGGGGGCCAAATCCCTGAAGACCTTGCCTTTACCCTAAGAGCAATGCAAGCTCTCAGGATAAAGGGAATGTTGAAACAGAAAACTGCTTTTGTTTCATTTTGCTTTTATCCTTTTAACTATAGTTGGAAGAATAGGCAGGAGATGGCCAAAACTGGATGCAGAGAAATTAGCTGAAGGCTAATATTCTAGGCAAGAGAGAACAGCACTTCAGCTAGAATGGTGGAAGCTGAAAGAGTCATTTAGGAGGTAAATTAGATAAAATTTGGTGATAGAATATGGGGAAGGAATCAGGGGTATCAAAGATGATCTATAAATTTCTGGCTTGGCTAATAGGATCGATGGTAGCACCATCCACTGAGATATGCAAAACTAAAAGACTGGGTTGGGTGGGGATGGGGGATGGTAAAAATCACGAATTTGGACTTACACATTTCAAGTCTAAAGTGTCTTTAAGACACTTAAGTAGGCGGGGAGCAGTGGCTCTCGTTTATAATCCCAACACTTTGGGAGGCTGAGGTGGAAGAATCATTTGAGGCCAGGAGTTTAAGAGCAGCCTGGGCAACATAGTGAGACCTCATCTCTACAAAAAATTTTAAAAGTTAGCCGGGTCCAGTGATGCACTTCTGTAGTCCCAACTACTCAGGAGGCTGAGATGGGGCATCGCTTGAGCCCAGGAGTTCAAGGCTGTAGTGAGCCATGATTGCACCACTGCACTCCAGCCTAGGCGACAGAGCAAGACCCTGTCCCAAAGAAATTTTTTTTCATTAAAAATATAAATAAATAAATAAATAAAAAGATGCTCAAGTAGAGGTGTTAAATGGGCACTTGGATATATGGAATGTGGAGTTCTTAAAAGTGAGCTTTGACCCCAGAAAATTGATGAGACCTCCTTGGCAGAGTACAGAGTAAGAAAAGAAGGGGCTCTATGACCAAGGATTGAGGGACTTCGACATTTAAATGCTAGAAGAGGAAGGTAAGCTAGCAAAGGAGCAACCAGAAGAGTGCTGTATACTAGAAACCAAAGAAAGTGTTTGGCATAACAGCTGAAGTCAAGTGTATACAAACTATATGACCCAGTAATTCTGCTCTTGAGCATATACCTTAGAGAAACTCTTGCACATGTGCACCAGTAGCGAAGGTCAAGAATATTCATAGCAGCATTGTTCATAATAACAAAGTTGGAAACAATCAATATTAAACTGTAGTATAAACACACAACAGAATAAATACTATATAATAGGGAAACTAAATAAACCAGAGAGGTACACACAACAAGAAGAAAGAATCTCACAAATGCTGAAGGTGGAAAGTAAGTTGGAGACTATATACTATACAATTTCATAATACTACAAAATGCTACATAAAACTCAAAGTATAACATGTATAAAGCTCAAAAGCAGGCAACTAAATAACACACTGTTGGATTGTATATGTAGATGGTAAAGCCATTCAGAAAAGCAGGGAATGGTTACCACAAAAGTCAGGATAAGGAAGGGAAGAGGACCTGATTCAAGAGGACCACACAGGCTTCTGAAGTCCTAGTAATGTTCTTTTTCTCTAGTCTGGGTGGTGGTTATATATGTGTGCACTTTATTACTACTGAAAGTGTATATATAGGTTTTTTACTCTTCTGTATGAATGAGATACTTCATAATAAAAATTTACATTTAAAAAAATAGGCCAGGCATGGTGGCTCACGTCTGTAATCCTGGCAGTTTGGGAGGCCAAGGTGGGTGGATCACCTGAGGTCAGGGATTCAAGACCAGCCTGGCCAATATGGCGAAACCCTGTCTCTACTACAAATACAAAAATTAGCTAGGCATGGTGGCACATGCCTGCAATCCCAGCTATTCAGGAGGCTGAGGCAGGAGAATCACTTGAACCCAGGAGGCAGAGGTTGCAGTGAGCCCATATTGCACCACTGCATTCCAACCTGGGCGACAGAGTAAGACTCTGCCTCAAAAATAATAATAATTTAAAAAATAATAATAAAAGAAAAGGAGAGGGTGCCCAACTGTGTTCAACACTGCTGAGAATTAGGATGAAAGTTCAAGATGTGCACTCTATTTAACCCTGGGGGGACCAAGAAGGGGGTGAATTTATCCAGAGCCATTTTGAGAGCTATAGGTATTGTGATTACCAGTTTACAAATGAGGAAACTGAGAAGAAAAATAACTTGCCCAAGCCCCACAGATAATAAGCAGGGAAACTAGGATTTGAACTCAAGTCTGACTCCAAAATCTAGACTTCTCATCCTTGTTCTATATTGCCACTTCACATGATTACTGTAAAAATGCTATAAATAACCTAAATACATATAAAATTCTCCAGCAGGAAACAGTTAAGTGTAGCTACGTATGAATTATACATTCAAGTGGGAAACAGTTACTTATAACACCATCATTTACCCTCATCACATGACATTATCTACCGCCTCCAAGACTCTGTCGAAACCCTCTGATGACTTAAAACTAATAATAAAAGGTATTGAACGCTTACTATGGGCCAGGCATTAAGATAAGCAACTCTATAAGAGATATCTCATTTAATTCTCATAATCATTCCATAAAATAGATACAGTCGTTGCCCATATTGTACAGATTAGAAAACTCCCCTAATAAAAAATTTTCACTTCTCACCACGTAAAGGTAAAAACCCTTTCATTTAGCATTCAAAGCCTCCCACCACAGGGCTTACATTTCTTTCCAATCCTATTTTCCCTCATTCCCCACATGTTCCTGCCCTCCAGATAAACTAGACAATATGCCATTCCCTACACACGCCATGCAGTTTCCCAGCATGCACTTTTGCTCATGCTGCCCCTGCTCTGCCCCTAAGGAGGCTTTATATCCTCTAGTTCAATCTGTTGGCATCTTTCAATCAATCACATCACTGTTCCACTGTGGTAACCAAGCCCATCTAAAATGGTTTAGCTTGCCTCATTTTATAATTATCTGTGTTCAAGTCTTATCTTTCCTGTAAGGCTGTAAACTCCTTAAGACATTTTAAGAGAAAACTCCTTAGATTAAGGATAACTAATTCACTTTTTTAGTCCTACATAAAGTCTACCAAACAGAATGCCGAGCATGTGGAAGATGCTCAAAAAAATATAAAGAGAGAGGATTAAAGGGAAGGGAACAATTTGGCAATAATGCCTACCTGAGATGTTGAAGCATCAAAACCTCCACTGACATTTCCATTACAGTCTTCGCAAGAAAAGTGTCTGTCTTTGTTAACAGCACTAAAAGGCAAGAATAGATTAAAGAGACAATGTCCAGAAACAGTGTGTATGTGGCAAACAGCCCTGGGCCAGGACTCAGGAGACCCTCCACCATATAGTAAATCCCCTCTACTACTAACACATAGGAAACCTTGGGAAAGAAACAACATCTTCAGGACTCTTATTTCACCTGTAAAATAAGGAGGTTGTACGCAAAATCCATTCTAGTTCAAATTCTATAGATATGACTCCATAAAACATTTGTTCGCCAAGTACGGTGGCTCACACCTGTAATCCCAGCACTTTGGGAGGCCAAGGCGGGTGGATCAACTGAGGTCGGGAGTTCAAGACCAGCCTGACCAACATGGAGAACCCCTGTCTCTACTAAAAATACAAAATTAGCCGGGGTGGTGGTGGGCGCCTGTAATCCCAGCTACTCAGGAGACTGAGGCAGGAGAATCGCCTGAACCCGGGAGGCAGAGGTTGCAGTGAGCCGAGATCGTGCCATTGCACTCCAGCCTGGGCAAAAAAAAAAAAGAGCAAAACTCTGTCTCAAAAAAAAAAAAAAAAAATTTGTTCAACTGATTATGGCCATATTGCAAGTATGCTGGAGTTCCTGCCCTTGGGCCAGAATGTTAAGAACTGGATGTCAGAAGTCACTTCCTTTAAACCCCTCAAAGTTATACAACATCTGCAAGGTTCCTACATAACAAGCCGAGATTTCTTTTCCATTAAAAACAGTGCTCAGGCTGGTGTAGCAGAAAGGCCAGGCTTGGTAATTACTTACAAGAAAATTTTGAGTACTGTCTTTACTAATCACCCAAGGTGAATGGTAAGAGCTAGAAAATGAGCTGGGCTGGTGCAGTGGCTCACACCTGTAATCTCAGCACTTTGGGAGGCTGAGGTGGGTGCATCACTTGAGGACAGGAGTTTGAGACCAGTCTGGTCAATATGGTGAGACCCCATTTCTACTAAAAATATAAAAATTAGCTGGGCATGGTGGCATGTGCCTGTAAACCCAGCTACTTGGGAGACTGAGGCAGAAGAATTGCTCGAACCTGGGAGACGGAGGTTGCAGTGAGCCGAGACAGCACCACTGCACTCCCGCCTCAACAAAAGCGAGACTCTGTTTCAAAAAAAAAAACATGAGTTAGGGCAGAAGATGTCCAAACAGAACAAGGCCTGCCTGGAGACAATGCAGCCAATTACCTCTATTTACCCTACAGAAAAGACTTCGTGACCTCAGAGAAATCCTAAGCAGTTCTCTTAAGAAGAGAACTTGGTTTTTGTTTTCAGCAGCCAGACCTCAGAGCAGCACTTCAAAAAGAGTTACTTACCAACCTGAGTGTTTCATAGCATCAAGCAGAAGTTTGACATACGGATCTAAAAAAGATTGATTTAATTAAGTAAGCTAATTGGAAAAGTAGCACCAATTAAACTACCCAAATAGCTGTGTAAGATATTATCAAAAAGTAACTCACAGGCCAGATGCAGTGGCTCATGCCTATAATCCCAGCCCTTTAGGAGGTTGAGGCGGGTGGATGATTTGAGGCCAGGAGTTCAAGCCTAGCCTGACCAACATGGCAAACCCCATCTCTACTAAAAATACAAAACTTAGCTGGGCATGGTGGCACACGCCTGTAGTCCCAGCTACTTGGGAAGCTGAGGCATGCTAATCGCTTGAACCCAGGAGAAAGACGTTACAGTGAGCTGAGATCACACCACTGCACTCCAGCCTGGATGATAGAGTGACTCTGTCTCAAAAAAAAAGTAATGTTATCTTAAAATTGGTAAAAATTGACATGAGAGGCCAAGCTTAAATCAACATCAAAGCAAGTTTGTACTGAAATAAAACACTAATCCAAATACCAAGATGGTACTACTAAGCATCTTAGACAATATCAACTATGCTTTTAAAGTTCATTTTTAGTTAAATGATCAAACACATTGTATTATGGTATATACTAAAAGACTGAGGGAATCTAGGGCCACATTCTTAGAAGTGAACAACAGCACAGTACTTAGATTTGAGGAAGCCAGTAGCCATACTGTTCTGTCCTGGTCAGATCATACTGGCAACACCATGTCCCATGCTGAGTACTACCACGTTCTAAACAGGACCTGCCACTGAAGCTCCTCCCCAGGGGATGGTGACTAGGGTACTACAGGACTATTTCCAGTAAGAAGCAAGAAAGGATTTGGAGGGTTGGAAAGGAGACAGAAGACTTAACTAGGACCGCAGTACCTTCAAGTATTGAAGGGGTGCCATGTGGGACTAGATTCAGTTAATATTTCTTCAAAGGGCAGAACAAGGACCAAAGTATGGAAGTTACATGTGGCAGATTTCAGCTCAGTATGAGAAAGGATTTTTCTCCAACAATTAAAGCTGATGAAACAATAGACAGTAGATTGAAAAAGCCTCAAGGAACAGGTAACTGTGTTCCAGGAGACGTCTGTAGAGTATCTGGCCAGAAATAGCACAGAGGTTTCCCTGTAAGGGGACAGGGAGGCCTAGACGATTCCTGAGGGCCCTTCCACATCTAAGACTCTATGGGCCCGTGACTACTACAGGAAAGTACAAGGAACGCAAATGCCTCTGATACTAACTTTTCACATAGGCGTCTTGTCTGAGAATATAAATGCACAGCCAATTATATGATGTAACCTAAAAAAAGTGAAAAAGAAACTAAGATTTAAAAAAAATGTTGAAGGAAAAAATAGGTGAGAAAAAGAAATGTGAGATGAGAAAGTCAGGTATAGGTTACTGCTTTACCAACCTGCCCCTTGCAAAAGTGTTCACAGTAGAATAATTATTGTTAACAATAAGTATTATTAATTGAGTGAATACCAGGTAGCAGGCACCATATTAGGCACATTATTATTCATGCAACTAGGAGAATTTTACAGAGTTAAAACAGTTTCAAAAGTCTGTAGTCCTTGTACTTAAAAAAAAAATGCAGGCAGCACCATGGTTTAGTACTTCAAAAAGGACCTGCAGCAATATTTAGAAAACAAATTGCTTTGGTGAAAAAAAAAAAAAAAAGAGTCTCCCATGAGGCCTGGTTTCCACCACCACGCCCCACCCAGGGATAGGATTTTAAAGCTGCAGGTTGACACTTTAATATCACCAACAGGCCCTCCCAGCCACCCTGCCCTTGGAAGATCAAGGTCCATTGATTCCTACTGGGGCTCATGTTCAGCACCCTGCCTTCCTCACATCCTATCTGTTTCCAGTCTTCCTCCACTGTGTGGCCTTTCCACTGTAAAAACAGCTACCATTTATTCAGCTCAGCTCCTGATATGCTGGCACTTTACATTCATAAAATCAATACTTTTTTTTTTTAGACAGGGTCTCGCTCTGTTGCCCAGGCTGGAGTGCAGTGATGCAGTCATAGCTCACTGCAGCCTCAGCCTCCTGGGTTCAAGCAAATCTCCTGCCTCTGCCTCCTACATAGCTGGGACTGCAGGCATGAGCCACCACATCCAGCTAATTTTTTTATTTTTTGTAGAGACAGGGTCTCCCTATATTACCCAGGCTGGTCTCAAACATCTGGAGTCAAGCGATCCCCCTGCCTTGGCTCCCCAAGGTGCTGAGATTACAGGCATGAGCCACTGTACCCAGCCCCATAAAATCTATTCTTCACAACAACCCTAAAAGAGGTATTTTTCCCCTTCTCTTTTTTTATAATAAGGATAGTGAGGATCAGAGAAGTTAAGTCACTCTTCACACCTGAGGAAAGGGATCCGCATTTGAACCCACATCTAACTCTGCAGCCCATACTCTTTCCACTCTATTCCACTTTGAAGCACCTTCAAGGCAGGGTGCTAACTCATCTTTCTACTTCCCCCACCAGAACCTGGGAGGCACTCAATACATATTTGTACAGTAAATACAATATCATCATTCTCTCCCCTTTTACCCCTGACTCCCCTTCCTCCTCCTACCTCCCTGAGTCTCTACGAGCAGGTAATCCCAAGAAGGTTGGAAAATCTTTCGGTGGTTGACTTTTGAACTGTGACTGACCAGCTGTGAAATAGTGACCTTGCTTTGGGACAAGTACGTTTAAGACTAATTTTCTAAATGTATCTGAAAGTAAACTTAAGAAGTCTATGTCAATGTAAAGGAATTAAGAAATCTTCTCTAGTGCAATGTCTCTGGGACGGGACAGAAATTTGTCAATGGGCAGTTGCGTCCCTGTTTAACCCACAGCAGTTCTTAACCTTTGTGGGGTCGTGGGCCTCTTTGAGAATATGATGAAGCTATTAACTCTCTCCCCCCACCAAAAAAATATGCACTTAGGGCCGGGCGCGGTGACTCACGCCTGTAATCCCAGCACTTTGGGAGGCCGAGGCGGGCAGATCACGAGGTCAGGAGATCAAGACCATCCTGGCTAACACGGTGAAAACTCGCTTCTACTAAAAATACAAAAAATTAGCAGGGCGTGGTGGCGAGCACCTGTAGTCCCAGCTACTCGGGAGGCTGAGGCAGGAGAACGGCGTGAACCCAGTAGGCGGAGCTTGCAGTGAGCAGAGATCGCGCCACTGCACTCCAGCCTGGGCGACAGAGCGAGACTCCGTCTCAAAAAAAAAAAAAAAAAAATGCACTTAGGGGCACATACACACACACGATTTCACAGACCATTTCAGGGATTTCTACGCTCTGAAGCCCATTCATGCATGAAGGCTAAGAACCGCTTCCAAGGAAGGGTAGGTTTGCAAAACTGTTTTTACATTTTTACAGCCTTTGTATGCCTTAATTAGATTTTTACATTTTTACAGCCTTTGTGTGCCTTAATTAACCTGGCTGGCACTTTAAATCTCGGCCTCACCCTTACCCTGAAGTCACAGTGTGGCTGCATAACTTATGTAAGAAATCGGAGGATCTGTCACAACAGTGAGTGACAAAAAAGGGCAGACAAATTCATTCCACAAGCCAAAAACAGCGACGAAAGGGGTCTCAGCGCCACCTCTAGTGGGGAAACTGAGCCCCAGGCTCCCAACCCAGCCCCCATGATGCCCAGTATGCCTAGACTCTGTGCTGAACCTGGTTCATTCAGCCCTGAGGCTGAACCTGCAGCCCCTGGCCAGGTGTTGCCCAGTCCCCACCCGGTCTCAGACCCATTCTGCCGAACCCCAGCCTCCAGGTCATAGCTCCTACTTGTCTCCAGCGTCTTCAGGAGCCTAAGCTGGCACTTCTGGTTGCTGGTGAAGAAGCTGAAGAAGAACCCTTGCTGGGGATTCCCCTGGGCCAGACGTTCGGGGAAGACCTGGCAAGAGACGTGTTGCTGCTGCAGCTGCTCCCCTGCCGCGGGGCCCCGCCCGCGCTCGTCCGGAGCTCCCGCCATACCGCCCGCAGACCTCGCCGCTGCTTCCTCCTGGCTTGGGCGGCCGGAGCGAGACCGGGAAAGGTAACCTCCCTCCCGCCAACCCGACCGCCCAGGCCCTCCCTCCACAGGGAAGAAGGGCAGCCTGGCTGGGCTGAAGACGTTAGGCGGGAGTGGGCTTTGAACCTGACGGGGAGAGCGGGAGGCGGGGCGAGAGGCGAGGGGCGGGGCGAGAGGCGAGGGGCGGGGTGAGGGCATGGGGCGGGGCGAGGGGCGGGGCGCGGGGCCCGATGCTGTTGGGCGGAGCTGGGTCTTGCGACTTCCCTCAAAGGCAACACCACCGCTGCCGCGGTCTTCGCTGCTGCCCTCCCAGTGTGGGTGACATGTCTTTATAAGCGTTGTTCTGCAGCTTCCTGCTGCCTGCTGAGCTGCTAAGGGTGTCCCGCCTCCTCGCAGACACTCCTTCCTCACCTCGGGGCGAATATTGGCCACTAACTGCTCTTGTGCCGCCGAAGGTCTCGGCCATCCTCCCATTCCCTGCCTTCTTCCGGGGCAAACCAGTTGTCATCTCTAGCCCGCCACTTTCCCGACCCCTGCCACCCCTCAGATCCACTCTGCCCAAAGATGCCTCTGGCCTTATTAAATGTAGTGTTTTTCAGAAACGTTTTTAAACTATAAAGAATGACTAGTCACATCAAAATCCTCAAAATATAGGACCAACTACATTTTTTCTTCCCATCTGTACCCATTCGTTTACCCTACTTTTCTGCCCCCTCCCCCCCACACCAATAACTCCCTGATAACAAAGCGCACCCGGTTTACTTCTACCTCTCAGCCTTAACTCATACTGTTATTTCCATCTTTAAGCTCCTTGCCTCAGCCCCTATGATTGGAGCCCAGGTCAAATCTGCCTACTCCACAGAGCATTCCCAGATACCTTAATCAAAATTAATGTCTCCTCGAACTACAATGCCCATTTCCCCACTTCTTAAAAAACAAAAAAGGGAGGAATGTTAGGCAACAGGGGTACCTTAATGGCGCCGGTTCCGGGTTCTTCTCCCCTCCTTGACCAGGCACTGTCTGAACCCGCCAAAGGAGGGCCAATCAGAAAGAAGCATCTCCCGCCTTCCCTTGCGCCCGCCTCACGTAGGCCCAAGGGATATAAAACCCAGCACACCAGCAGCTCTCTTTTCTTCTCTTCTCTTCTCTTCCTTCTCCGCTTGATACCTCCAATAAAGATCTCTTGACCGCGAAAAAAAAAAAAAAAAAAATTAATGTCTCCTAATCTCCCAATGTACAGAGTACTTAGTACCTGTTAATCATTTTCATCGTAGCCTGCCAGGTTTTATCCAATTTGTGTGTTTCTCTTTTCCTACTAAATTATTCCACTCAGCTCACACATTTATTCAGCACCTACTATGATGGGCCAGGCAAGGTGTTAAAAGACTGAGGAAACACATGATTAAGAAAATTGGTAAAGATGAAGAGCAGCATGTGGTTTATGTAAGAAACATATCTGAATAATATAGGCTCACCAGGCCTTTAGGGTTATGAACAGTGCTTTATGTGTCATTGATACTCAATATCTAAATTGAGTGGGATGCTAGGATAGTCATTCATTTGGAATATTATAAAAATACAAACAACTCCTATGTACATAGACTATTAAAGCCAGAAGTCAAAAAAAAAGTAACTACTTTTTAATTAAACTCACCTTGGATACATTATTTCTAATCTTCACTACAACCCTGCAAAGTAAGTATTATCTCTAATTTGCAGATAAAGTGGGCTCAGCAAAATGCAGTAATTTATCTAGGACCACACAACTAGCTTTCAATCCAGTTATAGAACTAAAACACACATATGGAAAACTAAGCCATTACAATTCAGTGTGATTAGTTTGGAATACTGAAGGCAGGCTAGATATGCCTAGAAATGGACCATAGCCTATACACATTTGAAATACTATTTGGATTTTTTTATGCTTTCTTTTTTTATACATAGATTCAGGTGGTTTATGTGTAGGTTTATTATACAGATATATTGTGCAGTGGTGAGGTCTGGGCTTCTAGTGAACCCATCACCCAAACAGTGAACATTGTACCCAATAGTTTATTTTTCAACCCTCACCCTTCACCTCCCACACTCTCCCCACTTTTGGAGTCCCCAGTGTCTATTATTCCCCTCTGTATGTCCACATGCACCCAATCTTTAGCTTCCACTTATAAGTGAGAACATGGGGTGTTTGATTTCCTGCTTCTGAGTTATTTCACTTAGGATAATGGCCCCCAGCTCCATCCATGTTGCTGCAAAAGACATGATTTCATTATTTTTATGGCTGCATAGTATTCCATGGTGTATGCATACCACATTTTCTTTAACCATCTGTTGGCAGACACTTAGGTTGATGCTTGATTCTGTCTTTGTCTTTTTGTCATAACAATTTCTTTTTTTGTTTTTCTTTTTCAGAGACAGGTTCTTGTTCTGTCACCCACGCTGGAGTGCAGTGGTGTAATCAGAGCTCATCACAGCCTTGAACTCTTGGGCTTAAGCAATCCTACCACCTCAGTCTCTTCAGTAGCTAGAACTACTGGCATGCACCGTCATATCTGGTTAACTTTTTAATTTTTTGTAGAGATGGAGGTTTTTTGCTATATTGCTCAGGCTGGTCTCAAACTCCTGGCATCAAGTGATCCTCCTGCCTCAGCCTCCCAAAGCTCTAGGATTACAAGCATGAGCCACCACACCCAGTCACAATTTGTTTTCCTTTGGGTAGCCAGTAGTGGGTTGCTGGGTCAAATGGTAGTTCTATTTTTAGTTCTTTGAGAAATCTCCATACTAGTTTCCACAGAGGTTGTACTAATTTACAATCCCACCAACAGTGTATAGGCAATCTCTTTTTTCTGAATTCTCATCAATATCGGGTTGTTTTCTGACTTTTTTTTTTTTTTTTTTGAGACGGAGTCTCGCTCTGTCGCCCAGGCTGGAGTGCAGTAGCGCGATCTCGGCTCACTGCAAGCTCCGCCTCCCGGGTTCACGCCATTCTCCTGCCTCAGCCTCTCCGAGTAGCTGGGACTACAGGCGCCCGCCACCGCGCCCGGCTAATTTGTTTATTTTTTTTAGTAGAGACGGGGTTTCACCGTGGTCTCAATCTCCTGACCTCATGATCCGCCCGCCTCAGCCTCCCAAAGTGCTGGGATTACAAGCGTGAGCCACCGCGCCCGGCCCTGACTGACTTTTTAATAATAGTCATTCTGACTGGTGCGAGATGGTATCTCACCGTGGTTTTAATCTGCATTTCTCTGATGATCAGTGATGTTGAGAATTTTATCATCTTTATTAGCCACTTGTATGTCTTCTTTTGAGAAATGTCTATTCCTGTCTTTTGCCCACTTTTGAATAGGGTTATTTAGTTTTTTCCAGTTGAGTTCCTTGTAGATTCTGGATATTAGTCCTTTGTTGGATGCACAGTTTGTAAATATGTTCTTCCATTCTGTAGGTAATTTGATTATTTATCTTACTATGCAGACGCTTTTTAGCTTAATGAAACTCATTTATCTGTTTTTGTTTTTGTTGCATTTGCTTTTGAGGACTTGCTCATAAATTATTTGCCTAGGTCAATGTCCACAAGAGTTTTTCCTAGGTTTTCTTCTAGGGTTTTTATTGTTTCGGGTCTTAAATTTAACTCTAATCCATCTTGAGTTAATTTTGGTATATGGTGAAAGAAAGTTTCATTCCTCTGCATGTCTATCCACTTTGTCTAGCATCATTTATTAAATAGAGTGTCTTTTCCCATTATATATTTTTGTTGTCATTGTCTAAGATCAGTTGGTTGTAGGTATGTGGCTTTATTTCTGGATACTATTTGCAATACCCTTCGGCTACAGGAATAAGTAAAAAAGTGCAAACCAAAAGCTGCAACATTTCCTTACTAAATTAGCTAAAACTCTTTCAATACTCATTGTTGAAGAAACAGACGGGAAAAAATTCATACCACAGTATCAATGGTTGTCTAGGTATTGGAATTTTTTTGTTACATTCTCCTGAAATTTTCTAATGTTCCTCAATAAGCATGTATTACCTTTATAATCAGAAAAATAAACTTTAAAAAATCAAGTGGGCTTTGGATGCCATGTGTAACTTCATCTGTATACAGTATAAAGACATAGGTATGGAATAAAAACACATTAAAGAAGAGATAATGAAGTGCAAATACAAATGAGTTTTAAAAAGAAAAAGAATTACCACAAAGAAATTAGAGCAAGGGCAAAGATTTAGCTATAAGGATTTTCATTTCTCCATTGCAGCACTAATTGAGAGCAAAAACGGCCAGGCCAGTGGCATGTAATCATAGCTACTTGGGAGGCTGAGGCAGGAGACATGCCTGAGCCCAGAAGTTCAAGACCAGCCTGTGTGATACAGCAAGACACCTCCTCCTCAAAAAAAAGGGGTGGCGGGAAAAGACATCAATTGTTTAAATATCCAACAAGAGATATAATGGAATATATACAACCATGTTAAGTGTCTGTTTTAAACAAAATATGTTCATTAAAAGTTTTTGAGTGTTTTGGGTTTTTTTTGAGCCAGAGTCTTACTCTGTTGCCCACGCTGGAGTGCAGTGGCACCATCCCGGCTCACTGCAACCTCTGCCTCCCAGGTTCAAGTGATTCTCCTGCCTCAGTGAGCCAGGATTGCGCCACTGCACTCCAGCCTGGGCAACAGAGCGAGACAACAGCTCGAAAAAAAAAAAAAATTCAGGCCAAGCACGGGTGGCTCATGCCTATAATCCCAGCACTTTGGGAGACCGAGCAGGGCAGATCCCTAGACCAGCCTGACCAACATGGTGAAACCTCATCTCTACTAAAAATACAAAAATTATCTGGGTGTGGTGGCGCCGCCTATAATCCCAAGCTACTCAGGAGACTGAGGCAGGAGAATTGCTTGAGCCCAGGTGGCAGAGAGGTTGCAGTAAGCCGAGATCAGGCCACTACACTCCAGCCTGGGCGACACAGTGAAAATTTGTCTCAAAAAAAAAAAAAAAAAAAGTTTTTTAAGTTCCAAACTAGCATATACAGTATTAATTCCATTTTGAATTTGTACTTACTATAATTCATAGAAAGCGTCTGGAAGACTCCTACAAAGTATTCACACTGGTTGTCTTTAAGTGGGTAGGATTTGGAGTGGGTAGGATTTTGTGTTTTGGGGGGTTTTTTGGCCTTCATGTTCTAAAGCAAAAATAATTGCTTTTTTATGGGAACTAAATTATTTAAAATTGTATAAATCTATCACAGTAACAAATAAATTACATATAATTGTAAAGAGTTTACCACCTTTCAGCTGTGAAAGTTGATCATATCAAATCGGGTCACTTTTGTCATACCAATTAAAGAGTGGAGAGGCCAGAGGGAAAAAACATTCAGGTCATAAATATCACTTGAAAAAATATAATTCTCTACAGGCCTGGCTGCTGAAACTGCCTGCTAACACTTAAAACCAATTTAATCTAAAGGCTACTGCCGGGCGCGGTGGCTCAAGCCTGTAATCCCAGCACTTTGGGAGGCCGAGGCGGGCGGATCACGAGGTCAGGAGATCGAGACCATCCTGGCTAACACGGTAAAACCCCGTCTCTACTAAAAATACAAAAAAAAAATTAGCCGGGCGTGTTGGCGGGCGCCTGTAGTCCCAGCTACTTGGGAGGCTGAGGCAGGAGAATGGCGTGAACCCAGGAGGTGGAGGTTGCGGTGAGCCGAGATCGCGCCACTGCACTCCAGCCTGGGGGACAGAGAAAGGCTCCGTCTCAAAAAAAAAAAAAAAAAGGCTACTAAGACAGCCTGCTACAATTCTAAGACTAATTTTACCCACCACTGTCACTCAGCAGTTTGCCAACCCCACCAAAACATTAATAGTGCCAATAAGCTCTCTTGAAGACCAATACGTAACATTTCTCCTTCTTATAAAATCTCTAACCTCTCCACTCTTCAGACATCCCGAAGACCCCCCCCAGTCTACATATTTGCCCCAAATTACTATTTTCTTCCCAAATGAAGCATTCTAATTTCAAAGATTCATCTCTATATTCTGACTTCACAGCTTTTAACACTTAATGCTGTTTTTTAGTTGACAAATAAAAATTATATTATAGTATACAACGTTTTGAAATATATATACATTGTGGAATGGTTAAATAAAGCTAACGTATGCACCCTTCGGCTTTTTAAAAACTAACGTCCAATTCATCCAATTCCGTGAGAGTAAAGCCTTTGCTTAGCTTTCCAGTCCTGTTAAACGGTGGGAAACAACAAAAGGGTCCCCAGGACCCTGCCCAACAATACGCCACACTCTGTCTAGCAAAGCCACACAGCCAGAAAACGCCAGGTGACTGGCAGGCAGATACTTCCGGAAGAAGTCGGCCCTCCGAGCCCGGAAGTGAAGCCATAAGACGCACAGGGTTCTGGGAGGAGTTACGGAGGCGGGATTGTGGTTGCTGGCTGTTACCAGGACAACCGGAGGCGATTGACCGTTATCTGCGGTTTGGAGCCGTTAGCGGGAGAGGCAGAGATGTTCAGAGGTCTTTTAGGATGTGCTAAAGGGTCGTGAGGGCTCTCTTAAGATTTTCTTCACAAAAGGTTATCCAGTTGTGCCCCGCGGCCCAGCCGCTGGCCCCGGGGATCTGAGTCGTACCCTATTGTTTTTCTCTGAGTCAGTCTTAAGGTGAAATGAAGTGTGGCCTAGTGGCTCCTCACTGTCGCTTCTCTAGTTTTCTGCCTCCTTTTAGAAAATTTAAGTTGAGAATTTCTAATATACATCGGGATGTGTTCTAATGCGCTTGTTTTTAAAATTGTGGAAAATTTTTAAAAGAAAATCTCACCAGTCATCCAGCTACCCAGAAGTAACAACATTTTCATGCATTACCTATTAATTGTTTTCTCTGCATATTTTTTCATGGTTGGGATAATTTAGGGAAAACCATTTTGTGTCCTGCATATATGGATGAATACAATATAATTTTGGTATTAATGTCATAGCAACAAAGCAGGCATTGAAGACTTTAAATCTGTTTACAGTGAATTGAAAAGACAGGATAAAGTGGACACAGCATGTGAAGACAATTCTTTCAAGAAGTTTGGCTGTCAAGGAAAATAGAGAATGTGAGTGGCCAAAGCAGAATGACAGGTGAAAGAAAGAAATTGGGAGCCAGACAATACAGCCCGACAGTTTACGCCTGTATTGATGTCCCACCTCTTTCACAAAAGATTGAGGATGCTTGGGGAAAAAAAATACACACTATAATAGGAGAAAATGATGAATAGAAACTGAGGCAAAGGTAATTGGAAAACAAAATAAAGCCAGGGGTATATTAATACCCCGCAACTTCATACCAAAAGGTTCGTGTAATTACTAGAGGGGTGCCACAAATTGGGTTCTGAGGTTCCTAGCAACTAAACCAAAGGGAAAATATAAGTTTAACATGATCCATATGAGGGAGGGGGCCTAATGGCATATTATAGAATCCTGTTACACATTAGCTGTATGAAATTGATTGGGTAATGTAAGCTCTTTAGACCTCATTTCTCCATCTGTTAAAGAGTGGGGAGAGGAAGAAGGAGACTGTTAGACGAGTTGATATTTTAATATCTCTTCCACTACTGACAGTCTATGATCGTATAGGCCAGAGATGGCAAACTCAGATGCCTAAATGAGGGACTAAGAAAGTTTCATAAGTGAGGAAATGGACTGAATGTGACAAAAGCAAGGAGAGATAGAGATTAGAATGTTAGAGTTGATTGAGCTCTCCCATCTAAAACTCCAGCCAGTTCTCACAAAAATAAGGACTCAGTGTTGCTAGATGTTCTGATTTTTCAGGAGAAACAGGAAAATCGTATTTTTGATAATATTATACAAAACAAACAAAACACCCCTACTAGCTAGATACAATTCATGGGTCACTAATTTTCAACCTCTGCTATAGGTGAAAGGACCTCAACAAGAGGGATAATTGCTTGAATTAAAGAATTAAATATGAAGAAAGAGGAAGAAGTCAAAAAGAATACCAAGATTTCCCCTTGGTAATAAGAAGGAGTTAGTAACATTGATACCAAAATCAGCAGAAGGTTTGGGCAGAGAAGGTGCTTTATTCTGAGTTTCTTGAACATGGGGCAAACTTATTCATGTGTATCCATAGCACATGAACCCAATTCAGCTGCTGAATATGAGAAATCTGCGGGATTTATCAGGGGAAAGGGTGCAGGAATGTAGGTCAGGAGTTTGGGGAAAGATGAAAAAGGAGTTTAAGATGTAAGATTCATTCTTTCAATAAAGTTTTATTGATTATATATCACAATATGTATTTTCACGAGACTCTCAACTGTCTGAGGGCAGAGAGCACGGTTTTTTTTTAACCACTTACTCAGCTCCTAGCACAATACATAGTCTGTGCTTACGTATGTTGAATAAACAAATGAAAAAATACAAAACATTGTGCTTTACAGTATAGGAGATGCAGAGTTGAATTAGAAAATCTTAAGGGAACAAGAAACACTGGGGTCTACTTGAGGGTGGGAGCATGGAGAGGAGCAGAAAAAATAACTATTGGTACTAGGCTTAATACGTGGGTGATGAAATAATCTTTACAACAAACCTTCACGTGTACCCCCAAACCTAAAATAAAAGTTTAAAAAGAAGAAAATCTTCTTAAAGAAGTTTGTAGAGCAGGGGCCCTATCTCCTTAAAAAAAAAAAAAGGAAAAGCGACTTTATAGGCCAAAAAGTAGGACAAGTCTTACACATAAGGAGCTAATGCAAGTTTTAAAGTAGTGCCATTAAAAAAAAAAAAAAGTACCATAGGATTCAGAAGAGAAAGATCTTTTTAGAAGAAGTTAAGAAGTTAAGCTCTGTCTTTCTAAATAGTGGACAGTTAAGATTAGATCACACAGGTGTTGGGAGAGGAACTGATCAGAAGCAGTTATATAGAAGATGTAGGCTGGGTGCGGTAGCTCACGCCTGTAATCCCAGCACTTTGGGAGGCTGAGGTACGTGGATCACTTGAGGTCAGGAGTTTGAGACCAGCCTGGCCAACATGACAAAACCCCATCTCTACCAAAAATACAAAAATTAGCTGGGTGTGGTGGCACACACCTGTAATCCCAGCTACATGGGAGGCTGAGGCAAGAGAATCACTTGAGCAGGGGAGGCAGCCACTGCCCTCCAGCCCAGGCAGCAAAGTGAGACTCTGTCTCAAAAAAAAAAAAAAAAAAAAAGTGTATACCCTTCTTTTGAAAGTATTTGAAACTGCCAAAAAAAAAAAAAAGAGTGAATAGTGAAACAGTTTGAAGCCAGAACCTTGAGAATCACCCACATATAAAGAAGGTGAAGAAGAAAAACCAACAAAGTAAGCAGAGAAAAAGTCATCAGAAAGCTAAGAGAAACATCAGGAGAGTGGGTTTCATAGGAACTAAGATTCCAGGTTTCAAGAAGGAAAGTTCAGTCAGTACTGTCAAATACTACAGAGACAGCAAGCCATCAAGGAGGGTCCAAGTTCATTGGATTTGATGATTAAGGAAATCATTGATGACTTTAAACAATTGGCCAATGAATATAAGAAGATGAGCTGTAAAAAGCAGTAGAATTGAGAGGCTTGTTGATTTGTTTAGGGAGGTGGGGAATGGGGTTCCTTAGGAGCAGGGGGAAAAAATAGAAGATTAAGCTGCAAAACAGGACAAATTTAGGCCGGGCACGGTGGCTCACACTTGTAATCCCAGCACTTTGGGAGGCCGAGGCGGGTGGATCACAAGGTCAGGAGATCGAGACCGCGGTGAAACCCCGTCTCTACTAAAAATACAAAAAAAAAAATTAGCCGGGCGTGGTGGCGGGCGCTTGTAGTCCCAGCTGCTCGGAGAGGCTGAGGCAGGAGAATGGTGTGAACCCGGGAGGCGGAGCTTGCAGTGAGCCGAGATTGCGCCACTGCACTCCAGCCTGGGCGACAGAAGGAGACTCTGTCTCAAAAAAAAAAAAAAAAAAAAAAAAAGGACAAATTTATGAAGCAAGATTTTGGAGAATCTAAGCAGTGATGAGATCAAGAAATGATGGAAGAGTAACATCAAGAATAAGCATAATTCTAACAAATATTGTTCAATTACAAGTAACTTTTCAATGTCTATCATCATGTTTTCCTACCCAATGGCCTGGTTTCTTTTCACCTTTAGCCCTAAAATAACTTCACAATCTAAAAAATAGTATTAGAACTTCGACTTAGTAATATTTCCTAGTGTTGCTTTTAAATCCTCTTTTTATAAACAGATATTATCAGCAGGGTGTGGTGGCTCACACCTGTAATCTTAACACTTTGGGAGGCCAAGGCAGGCAGATCACCTTAGGTCAGGAGTTCAAGATCAGCCTGGCCAACATGGTGAAACCATGTCTCTACTAAAAATATAAAAATTAGCTGAGTGTGGTGACAGGCGCCTGTAATCCCAGCTACTCGGGAGGCTGAGGCAGGAGAATCACTTGAACCCAGGAGGCAGAGGTTGCAGTGAGCCGAGATCGCACCTCTGCACTCCAGCCTGGGCGACAGAGCAAGACTCCATCTAATAAATAAATAAATAAATAGGTATTATGGTGTATAATTCCTGATTTTTCGGTTGCTCCATGTCCCTTTCAGGAAACCACCACTCACCAGCCTTAGCTGGTTCAAGTGAAGCTGATTCCCAACTCCCCACACTGCCCCCATTCCTACACTTGATTCAAACCTGACCAGTGAGAACCATCATTGGTACTTTTGCTGGCACTATTTATTTATTTATATATATATATATATTTTGAGACGGAGTTTCGCTCTTGTTGCCCAGGCCGGAGTGCAATGGCGCAATCTTGGCTCACCACAATCTCGGCTCACCGCAACCTCCGCCTCCCAGGTTCAAATGATTCTCCTGCCTCAGCCTCCCAAGTAGCTGAGATTATAGGCATGCACCACCACACCCAGCTAATTTTTTATTTTTAGTAAAGACAGGGTTAATCCACGTTGGTCAGGCTGGTCTCGAACTCCCAACCTCAGGTGATCCACCCACCTCAACCTCCCAAAGTGCTGGGATTACAGGCGTGAGCCACCACACCTGGCCTGCTGGCACTATAAAAAAAAAAAAAAAAAAAAAAAAAACTCTCTCCCTCTGATGTTATATTGCAGGTGCTAAAGACTATACAGACACAGAGCAGGCAGGCCACCTTTGCAACCACATGGAGGTTTGTCTAATATTGAAGCTAAAGAAGCTAAGCTGGAAGACAGAGAGACCAAGTCCTGATGACATTGTTTGAACCCAGAGATCCAGACATGCCTGAAAACTAGTTTTACCACTGGACTTATCCGTTGAATGAGCCAATAAACTCTCTTTTATACTTAACCTTGGGTTTTACCTGGATTTTTGTCATTTACAGTTCAAAATATTCTAATATAGAAGTATACATCATTAAATCAACATTATTTCTTTTTTTCTCTGTCTTATTTTAAATGTAACTCTATAAGGTACTCTAAAAGTATTCTACAGTCTCACTAAGTTAATCTGCGAATTTGGTAAAATTCCAATATTAGTCCCAAAAGTATTTTAAGAGCTTGTTTTTGTTGTTTGCTTGTTTGGGACTAAACAGAATTACTCCAAAATTCATTGAGAGAAAAAAAAATGAAAAAAAAACAAGAAAATAGAATTCATAAAGGGAAATTGTATTATGTAATAAAGCATAAAACAAGAATAATAAACATAGAGTGGTAATGGAATAAATAAACAGTCATGGAACAGAATTCAAAGCCTGAATATATCTAAGAGCACTTACCAAATTTAATATGTGGTACATCAAGAAAAGATGAATCCAGTAAAGTATATAAGTACATTGAGCTAGATTTAGAGGAGAAAGATAATTAGATCTTTACCTTATTCCCAGAATAAATTTCAAATGGATTTGTGACTTAAGTGTAAAAAGTGAAGCCAGATTCTCAATATACATTGATTGGCATATAATTGGCACAGTCTTTAGCAATATCAATTAAATGTTAAATATTAATAACTTTGAACACAGCCTTTCAATTCTAGAAATAACCTACAGAAACAAAATATATGTCTAAATATAGGTAATGCAGTATTGGAATATCAAAAGTAGTACACATATGAATTAGGATATGGAATACCTATATCATGAATTCACAGGGTGGCAACATTGCAACAAGGAGGTGAAAATTGATTCTTGAGGGAAATTTTTGTTTCTAAAGCATAGATACGTGTAAAGCATATAAACAAATATACAGTATATATGTGGTATTGAAACTTCATGGGAGAGTAATAATTAAGAAAAAAATGTCTATGCTGGGTGCAGTGGCTCATGCCTGTTATCCCAGCACTTCGAAAGGCCAAGGTGGGTGGATCATGAGGTCAGGAGTTCAAGACCAGCCTGGCCAAGATGGTGAAACCGCAACTGTACTAAAAATACAAAAATTAGCCGGGCATGGTGGCAGGCGCCTGTAATCCCAGCTACTCAGGAGGCTGAGGCAGGAGAATCGCTTGAACCTGGGAGGTAGAGGTTGCAGTGATCCAAGATCACGCCGCTGCACTCCAGCCTGGGTGACAAAGTGAGACTCCGTCTCAAAAAAGAAAAAAGAAAAAAAGTCTAAAAGGCTGAGAAAAACTGTGGTATATAATTCAATACCATGTTAAAAAGAATGAGGTAGACTTGTATGTTGACAAAAGAGGATGTCCCAAGATGCATTGCTTTTAAAAAACAAGTCGTAAAATAATATGCATAATATGGATCCTTTTTTAATGATTAATATATGTTGATACAAAAAAAGGATTGATGGTGTTTTTCTCTGGGGTTAAAATTAATGTTTAATTCTATATTAAGTAGAAGGATCCAGCCAGAGGAGGGTCGGAACAGGGGCCCCTAACTTGGTGTAAGTACTGCAATATAATTCCCACAGTCTGAGTTTTGCAGATCACATCCCCAAGGTGTCATTAAATAAGGGTTTTTTATTCCCTCTATTTCCTATAAATTGATGTTTAGATCTAGGAGCCTGATCAGATTCAGGTTCAAAAATGTTGGTAGTATTTCATAAGTGACTTTGTGTGCACCCATCAGGAGGCACATAAAATCTATCACTTTTTGAGTTATAATTAAAATACACAGATTGTAACTGCTCAATTAGTTTTCACAATTGCGTGCAGCCATGTAGCTTCCTCCAAAAACAAGATACAGAATATTTCCTTCACTCCAGAAAGTTCTCTCATGGGTCTTTATAGTCAGTTCCTGTCCAGGCCCAGAGCCAACTATTTTCTCATTTCCATCACCATAGATAGTGTTTTAGTTCATTTATGCCACTATCACAAAATACCCTAGACTGGGTAATTTATAAATAATAGAAATTTATTTATCACAGTTCCAGAGGCTGGGAAGTCCAAGATCAAAGCACCAGCAGATTCAGTGTCTGGTAAGGGCTTGTCTCTGCTTCCAAGAGTAGTGCTTTGTTGCTGCATTCTCACCTGGTGGAAGAGGCACCGTATTCCCACATGGCAGAAGAGATGGAAGGACCAGGCAGCTCCCTGAAGCCTCTTTTATTAGGGCACCAATCCCATTCACAAAGGGCAGAGCAATCATGACTAACCCACTTACCAAATGGCCCCACCTCTTAATAACACCACAATGGAGATTAAATTTCAACATGAATTTTGGAGAGACATAGGCATTTAAACCATAACAGGCCGGACACAGTGGCTCATGCCTGTAATTCCAGCACTCTGGGAGGCCAAAGAGAGTGGATCACTTGAGGTCAGGAGTTCGAGACCAGCCCGGCCAGCCTGAGGAATCCCCGCCTTTATAAAAATACAAAAATTAGCCAGGTGTGGTGGCACACACCTGTAGTCCCAGCTACTCAGGAGGCTGAGGGACAAGAATCGATTGAACCCAGGAGGCAGAGGTTGCAGTGGGCCAAGATTGCACCCCTGCACTCCAGCCTGGGCGACAGAGTGAGACTTTGACTCAAAAAAAAAAAAAACATAGCAGATAGTTTTGCCTCTTCTTGGACTTCTTATGAATGAAATAATACAGTATGTAGTCTTTTATGTCTAGTTTCTTTAACTCAACAAAATGTTTTTTAAATGTATCCATGTTGTTGCATATATGAATGCACTAGTTCATCCTTTTTATTGCTGAGTTATATTCCATTATGTGAATATACCATAATTTGTTTATCCATTCTCCTTTTCATAGACATTTGGGGTGTTTCCAGCTTGAACTCTTTGGGAATAATAGTGTGGGAATAAAGCTGCTATGAACTTTTGGTGTTTCTTTTTTAGAGACAGGGTCTCACTCTGTCGCTCAGGCTAGAGTGCAGTGGCGCCATCCTGGCTCGCTGAGCCTCGATGTCCTGGGCTCAAGTGATTCTCCCACCTCAGCCTCCAGAGTAACTGGGACTACAGGTGCAAAACACCCCACCTGGCTAAATTTTTTAATTTTTTTGTACAGACAGGGTCTCACTATGTTGCCCAGGCTGGAATTTTTTAGTATTTTTGTAGAGAAGGGGTCTCTCTATATTGTCCAAGCTGGTCTCAAACTTCTAGCTTCAAGTGATCCTCCCACCTTGCCCTCCCAAAGCACTGGTATTATAGGTGTGAGCCACTATGCCCAGCGCTGAACATTCTTATGCACATCTTTTTATGGGCATTTTAATTTCTTCTCAGTAAGTACTTGGAAGTGAAAATGATTATTTAACTTTAAAAGAGACTGTCAAACAGTTCAAAGCGGTTGTATCATTTTTAATTTCCAACAGCAATGTATGAAAGTCCTAGGTGCTCCACATTCCATTGAAATTTAGTGTTGGTGGTCTTTTTTATTTGGGGTTGTTTGTGTGTGTGTGTGTGTGTGTGTGTGGTGTATGTGCTGTTAGCAGTTATTGTTTATCATTACTTACATATATTAATTATGGTTTACAAAATGGTGATATTCTAATTCTGTCATCCATATAGTTGCTGAAATGCTTTTATGAAAAGAAGCTTCCCTCCAACATATATTTGGTTTCCCTAAAATACAGTTTATATGGGAAAGGCAGGATTCATGCTTAATTATTTCCCTTTATTTAACAATTATCAAAATAATGAGTTGGTTCTCTCATATCCATCAAAGATTACTAGTGAGAGTTGTGTCGGTTTTAACGAATTTAAGACTTTAAATATAGGCCAGGCATGGTGGCTCTTGCCTATAGTCCCAGCACTTTGAGAAAACAAGGCGGGTGGATTGCTTGAGCTACGGCATTCAAGGCCAGCCTGAACAACATAGCGAAAACCCATTTCCACAAAAAATACAAAAATTAGCCAGGCATGGTGATTCACGCCTGTAGTCCCAGATACTCTGGAGTCTGAGATGGGGGGATTGTTTGAGCCCAGGAGGTCAAGGCTGCACCACTGCACTCAGTGGAGCAAAACCCTGTCTCGAAAAAAAAAATTTGAAGTAGAGGTTGAGCATTCCTAATCCAAAAATCCAGATTCCAAAATCTGAAACGTTTTGAGCACCAACATGATTCCACAAGTGGAAAATTCAACACCTGACTACATGTGACAGGACACAGTGGAGACTGAAAGCAGCCATGTTGGCTGTCACTGTTGTTTACCAGCTGACACAGGTGTTCTGGTGATGCTACCAGGCTGTTTAGTTACCCTGAACACATTAGTTTTTCACTGGATTAATAATGGTGGGTCATACTTCTTAGCGTTAGGCACTTATGTGTGAACAAGTGTAAGAAAATGCTTGCTTATCAGTAGCATATAAATTCAGAGTCAGGAATAATGGTGATGTCAAACAACCACAGATTGTCCACATCGGTGACTGAGATAGTGACACTTTTGCTTTCTGATAGTTCAGTCTACACAAACTTTGTTTCATGCACAAAATTACTTAAAATATTATGTAAAAATACCTTCAGGCTGTGTATATAGCTGTATATGAAACATAAATGAATTTTGTGTTTAGATTTGGGTCCGATCCCTAAGATATCTCATTATGTATATGCAAATATTCAAAAATCCAAAAATCCAAAACACTTCTAGTCCCAAGCATTTTGGATAAGGCATACTGAGCCTGTATATTTGATGCGTTTAATCCATTTCAATCATCATTCTCATTGATGTTGAAATTGTCCCATCTTTAGCCAATGGGAATCTTCTCAAAGTAAGCTCTGAGTTCTTTGACATGACTATAGAAGCTTTTGATAGCTTCCTTGCCTTCTAAATAACAAGATGTTCCACACTCATCTTCAACATTTCCTGCCTCAGATGTGGAATCAGCATGTCTCCAAGGAACCCTAAAATTCTTCTCTGTGGGAAATGGTATTTTAGAGGCCACAATCTAGAATGGATGCTTATTCCTACTGGGTCATTCATGACCAGTTCATTGTTTCTAGACCTTTGCAGTGGGTGGAGCTAGGAAATGTTGTTGTTTTAAAGATATAAAACAACATGAGTTTTATTGCTGTATCCAATTCAAAACCAGGACTATCTTCATCAACCTCACATCTGTATCTCCTTTTCCCCTGTGCCTAAAATCCCACCGTAATTACCTATTTATTTTTCCCATCATGAATAGTCTCAGAATAACAGTCTTCACAGCACCACCACAATATGATCACTGAACATAGTTTGGGTTTTTTGTTGTTGTTTTGGGGGGACTTCTTTGCAACTCTTTTTCTGATTAGGGTATATTCCAGTAGGGATGGATAGTCAATCACTATGTTTTAAAGTCACTTGGAGGCCAGGTGCAGTGGCTCACACCTATAATCCCAGCACTTTGGGAGGCCAAGCTGGGCGGATCACTTGACGTCAGGAGTTCAAGACCAGCCTGTTCAACATGCTGAAACCCCATCTCTGCAAAAAATACAAAACTTAGCCGGGCAGAGTGGCACATGCCTGTAATCCCAGCTACTTGGGAGGCTGAAGCAAGAGAATTGCTTGAATCCAGGAGGCAGAGGTTTCAGTGAGCCAAGATTGCGCCACTGCACTCCAGCCTGGGTAACAGAGCAAGACTCCATCTCAAAAAAAAAAAAATACTTAAAATAATAACAATAATGTTACTTGGAAACGTTTCTCATGTGTGATTATGCCACTAGCTCAGTACACAGGCTGATGTGCTTAATTTTGATTTCAATTTTTAGGGATTGCATTTTTAGTTTTAATTTTGTTTTATAATTATATAAATTATTTGTGTGGTTCTAAAGTCTATAAAACAAGATCTATCTGAGAAAAATCTAGCTTCTACTTCATTCCATAAATGCTCCCCCATTTCTTATTATATAAATGGCCATTTATTTTTATGGCTTGTCCTTCCATTTTTTAAAGTATAAGCAATATTTCAGATATGTGTATATATGTCCATCCTCTCTTTAAATATAAATGGCACTGGGTGTGGTGGCTCACACCTGTAATCCCAACACTTTGGGAGGCCAAGGCAGGCCGATCACGAGGTCAGGAGTTCAAGACCAGCCTGGCCAAAATAGTGAAACCCCGTCTCTACTAAAAATACAAAAAATTAGCCGGGCGTGGTAGTGGGCGCCTATAATTCCAGCTACTCAGGAGGCTGAGGCAGGAGAATCACTTGAACCCGGGAGGCGGAGGTTGCAGTGAGCCAAGATTGGGCCATTGCCCTCCAGCCCGGGTGACAATGCTAGACTCTGTCTCAAAAATAAATAAATTAATTAATTAATTAATTTTAAAAATGGCAGCAGACTATGCACTCAATTCACTCATTTAAATTATACAATTCAGCAGTTTTTAGTGTATTCACAAAGCTATGCAACCATCACAACAATCAATTTTCAAACATTTTCATTACCCAAAAAGATATTCCCACCAGCATTGTGGTTTCCAATTTATCTGAATCCTTGACACCATTTATTACTGTCCATTTTCTTTATTATAGCCATCTTAGTGGAAATGAAGTGGGATCTCATTGTGGTTTGGTTTGCATTTCCCTAATGGTCTATAATATTGATATGGTTTGGCTCTGTGTCCCCACCCAAATCTCATCTCAAATTGTAATCCCCACATGTCAAGTGAGGGACTTGGTGGGAGGTGTTTGGATCATGGGGGTGGTTTCCTCAATGCTGTTCTCTTGGTAATGAGTGAGTTCTCACAAGAGCTGATGGTTTTAAAGTGTGGCACTTCCTCGCTCTCTCTCTCCTGCTGCCATATGAAGAAGGTACTTGCTTCTCCATTCACCTTCTACCATGATTGTAAGTTTCCTGAGGCCTCCCCAGCCATGCAAAACTGTGAGTCAATTAAACCTTTTTCTTTATAAACTACCCAGTCCCAGGTAGTTTCCTTATAGCACTGTGAAAATGGACTAGTGCAAATATGGAGCATCTTTCACGTGCGTTTTGGCCATTTGTATATCTTCTCTTTGAAGAAATGTCTGTTCAGATCCTTCACCCATTTATCAATTGAGTTATTTGTCTTTTTATTGTTGTTTTAAGAGTTTTTTTTTTTTTTTGGATATAAGTCTCATCAATATTTAATTTGCAAATATTTTCTCCCATTCTATTGTCTTTTCTTTTTTTCTTTTTTTTTTTTTTTTTTTGAGACAGAGTCTCTCTCTGTCACCCAGGCTGGAGTGCAGTGGTGTGATCTCGGCTCACTGCAAGCTCTGCCTCCCGGGTTCACCCTATTCTCCTGCCTCAGCCTCCTGAGTAGCTGGGACTACAGGCGCCCGCCACCAATCCTGGCTAATTTTTTTTTTGTATTTTTAGTAGAGACGGGGTTTCACCGTGTTAGCCAGGATGGTCTCGATCTCCTGACCTTGTGATCCACCCACCTCAGCCTCCCAAAGTGCTAGGATTACAGGCATGAGCCACTGCGCCCAGCCCCTTTTGTCTTTTCTTGATGGTGTCCTTTGAAGCACAAAAGGTTGGGGTTTTAAGGTAGTTTATTTTAATTTTGATCAAGTCCAATTTATCTGCTTGTTCATTTGTCACTTCTGGTGCTGGCATCAAGTCTAAGAAGGCTTTGCCTAACCCAACATCACAAAGATGTACTCCCACATTTTATTCTAAGATTTTCATTGTACTATTTCTACATTTAAGTCTATGATCCATCATTATGAGTTAATTTTTGTCTATGGCATGAGGTAGGGATCTAACTTTATTCTTTTGTATGTGATATTCAGTTGTCCTAGCACCATTTGTTGAAAAGACTATTCCCTTTTTTCTCTGATGTAATTGTGTTGGCACCATTATTTAAAAAAACAATTAGCCACAAATGTAATAGTTTAATATAATATAAAAACAAATATAATAGTTTTTATAGAGACTGTGTTTAATCTGTAAGTCAATTTGGGGGGTATTGTCATGTTTGCAACATTAAATATTCCAATTTTTTTTTTTTTTTTGAGACTCGCTCTGTCACCCAGGCTGGAGTGCAGTGGCGCAATCTCGGCTCACTGCAAGCTCCGCCTCCCAGGTTCACGCCATTCTCCTGCCTCAGCCTCTCCGAGTAGCTGGGACTACAGGCGCCTGCCACCACGCCCAGCTAATTTTTTGTATTTTTAGTACAGACGGGGTTTCACCATAGTCTCAATCTCCTGACCTCGTGATCCGCCCGCCTCGGCCTCCCAAAGTGCTGGGATTACAAGCATGAGCCACCGCACCCGGCAGTATTTCTTTTTTTGCTGCTAATGTAAATGGAATTGTTTTCTTCATGTCATTGTCAGATTTCTCCTCCATTTTTTGTCTTGTTTTGTTTTTGTTTTTTGTTTTGTTAATAGGTTTTATTTTTTAGAGCAGTTTTAGGTTCACAGCAAAACTGAGCAGAAAAGTAAAGAGAATTCCCATCTGCCTCCTGTCCCCACACATGCATAGCATCCTCCACTGTCAACATCCCACACCAGAGTGGGAGGTACATTTTTTTACAATTGATTATCCTACATATCATTATCCTTCATTTGCATTAGGGTTCACTCTTGGGCTTGCACATCCTTTGAGTTTTGACAAATGCATAATAACATGTCCACCATTACAGAATAGTTTCACTGTCCTAGGCCAGGTTTGGTGGCTCATACCTGTAATCCTAGCACTTTGGGAGGCCAAGGTAGATGGATCGCTTGAGGCCAGGAGTCCAAGACCAGCCTGGCCAACATGGAAAAACCCAGTCTCTACTAAAAATACAAAAAAATTAGCCAGGCATGGTGGCACACACCTGTAGTCTCAGCTACTAGGGAGGCTGAGGCATGAGAATCACTTAAACCCAGGAGGCGGAAGTTGCAGTGAGCTGAGATCACACCACTGCACTTCAGCCTGGACTATAGAGCAAGACTCTGTCTCAAAAAAAAAAAAAAAAAAAAAGTGTAGTTTCACTGTCCTAAAAATCCTCTGTGCTGCCTATTCATCCCTCCCTCCCCAGTAACTGCTGGCAAACACTGCTCATTTCACTGTCTTCGTGGTTTTTCCTTTACCAGAATGTCATATAGTTGGTATTACACAGCATATACCCTTTTCAGCTAACTTCCTCTACTTAGTAATGTGCATTTAAGTTTCTGTTGTTGTTGTTAGTTGGTTGATTTGTTTTTTTGTTTGGGACAGGGCCTCACTCTATCACCCAGGCCGGAGTGCAGTAGCGCTATCGTAGCTCACTGCTGCCTCAAACTGCTAGGCTCAAGGGATCCTCCTACCTTGGCCTCCCAAGAAGCTGGGACTGCAGGCACCCACCACCATGGCTAACTTTTCATTTTTTTGTAGAGACAAGGTCTCATTATGTTGCCCAGCTGGTCTCAACGTCCTGGACTGAAGCCATCCTTTCACCTCGGACTCCCAAAGTGCTGGGATTACTGGCATGAGACACCATGCTTAGCCACATTTAAGTTTACTCCATGTCTTTTCTTTTTTTTTTTTCTTTTTTGTGGACATGAGTCTCACTATGTTGCCCAGGCTGGTCTCGAACTCCTAGGCCCAAGCAATTCTACCACCTCAGCCTCCCAAAGTCCTGGGATTATAGGCATGAGCCACTGAACCCAGCCTACTCTGTGTCTTTTCACGTCTTTATAGCTCATTTCTTTTTAGCACTGAATGCATTCCACTGTGCATTCCACTGTCTGGATCTACCACTTGGTTGCTTCCAAGTTTTGGCAATTATAAATAATGCTGCTATGTGCAGATTTGTGTGTGGATGAAAGCTTTCAGCTCATTTGGGTAAATACCAAGGAGCATGATCACTGGATTGCTAGTAAGAATATGTTTAGTTTTGTAAGAAACTGCCCAACTGTCTTCCAAAGTGGCTACACCATTTTGCATTCCCACCAGCAATAAATGAGAGTTTTTCTTGCTCCACATCCTCACCCATATTTGGTATTCTCAATGTTTTAGATTTTGGCCATTCTAATAAGTGTGGCACTTCCTTGCTGTCTCTGTCCTGCTGGTGTAGTGTGTAGTGATATCTCATTGTTTTAATTAGCAATTCCCTGATGACATATGATGTTGACCATCTTTATACCTGCTTATTTGCCATCTGTATATCTTATTTGGTGAGGTGTCTGTTCAGGTTCAAGTGTCTGTTCAAAAAAATTTTTTAATCAAATTGTTTTCTTATTATTGAATTTTAAGAGTTCTTTGTTTACTTTGGATAACAGTCCATTTTCAGGTAGGTCTTTTGCAAATATTTTCTTCCAGTATGTGGCTTGTCTTCTCATTATCTTGACCTCCTTGAGTTTTTTTTAACTTAAATCTAGACCTAAAGATCATACCAAATCTTTACTTCTAAGTATATTTAGAGGTAAATATACTTCTAACTTCTCTTTACAACTGCAATTATTTTCTTTGTTTATAGCTTAAGTTTTTCAAAAGGATTGTATATTTGTATAATTTAACAAGAAGCTATTATGTATTTTGAAATAGATAAAATAATATGCCCATCAGATAATTACCTTCATTATGTTTTACGATGTGGCAAATATTAGTATATTTGAGATGCCAATAATTGCCTGCCTGCCCACATTTTCTAAGAGAATTTGTTTTATGCACAGATTTTCTTTCCCTAAAGGATAATTTAGCCAGATGTAGTGGCTCAGACCTGTAATCCCAGCACTTGATGGGCAAATCGCTTTGGGCTGCTCAGGAGTTCAAGACTGGCCTGGGCAACATGGCGAAACCCCATCTCTACAAATACCATAAAAAACAGCCGGGCATGGTGGTTCATGCCTGTTGTCTCAAATACTCAGGAGGCTGAGGCTGAAGTATCGCTTGAGCCCAGGAAGCAGAGGTTACAGTGAGCTGAGATCATGCCACTGCACCCCAGCCTGGGCAACAGAGCGGACCCTGTCTCAAAAAAAAAAAAAAAAAAAAGATAATTTACTAGACCAAATAACCACTTATCATCACCATGACTGATCGGGCCAGGGAGTGCAACACTGCATTCAATACCATTCTCCCATTTTCCTTTTCCATCCTAATAGAAAAATTCCTTTGTTATCTTAGCCAAATGTATTATGACAGGCTGAGCACCTTCTCAGCCTAAGAGGATGAAACTTGATTAGTCTAAGTCAACCATGATAACTGTCATTTGCCTTGCTTAATCTGCCAATGAGATGTAAGGGGAAGTTTGTTGGAGGCCTTCTGGGGACATTTTTCCCTGCCCTAAAAATGGAACACATAGGAACAGAAAACCGAACACTGTATGTTTTCACTCATAAGTGGGAGTTGAACATTGAGAACACATGGACACAGAGAGGGGAACAACACACACCAGGACCTGTTATGGGGTGAGGGGTGAGGGGAGGGAACTTAGAAAACACGGCAATAGGTGCAGCAAACCACCATGGCACATGTATGTATACCTATGTAACAAACTTGCACATTCTGCACATGTATCCCATTTTTGTTTGTTCTTTTTTTTTTGAGAATTTTTTTTTTTAATGGGACACATGAGAAGGACAGTTTTCTGTCTCCCAGTGTTGTCAACCCCTGTAATACCTGAAGCTATAACAGCCAACTTGGAATCATGAAAGAAACCAGCCTCAGTGGAAAAGCCAACCTGCTGAGGATGGCAGAGCAGAAAGACGGGAGACACCTGGGCCCCCAGGTAATGAGGTCACTGAGGACGTGCCTTATCTCTAGATTATTGTTATATATGATAACAAATGCTTAAACAACTTTGGAAGTTGTCTAATATACATTCTATCTTCAAATTTCACCAGTTTTCCCAATATTATCCCTTATACAAATCTTTTTTTACAATCTAAAATCACATATTTCATGTAGTTGTCATGTCTCTTCAGTCTCTTTTAATCTGAAACAGTTCTTGGACTTGCTTTGTCTTTCATGACAGTGACATTTTTGAAGAATACAGGCCCACTGTTTTGTTCCCATTGTTTCCCTGTGATTCAATTAAAGTTATACATTTTTGGCAGAGACACTACAATTTATGCAATTTATGTTCATCATATCAGGACACCCCTACAGTCAGTTTGTATTATTTGGGAGGATGTTGTTGACCTTGATCACTTGATTAAAGTGGTTTCCACTAGAGTTGTCCTCCTTTTTTCTCCTTGTATTTAATAAATAATCTGTAGGAATATACTTTGGGACTGTGTAAATATCCGCTTCTCCAATAAATTTTCTACCAACTTCCAGCATCCACTGACAATTCTTGCCTGAATAAATTATTACTGTGGTAATTGTTGCAGGTGTGACTATCTAGGGCTAGTGGCGCAGGCTAAAGGAATTTACCAAGACAGTTGTAGGTAAAGAAAGGCAGATTAAGACATGACAATTGCATTGCAAGGAAGCAACAGGCAGCACAGCAGAGAAGGAGTTCTGTGTGCAAAGCTCCTGCAAAGAGGCAAGGGCTGGAAGGAAGTTTTATAGGGCCATGCTGGAGGGGGCTACTTGCTGACCAGGTCGTTGTGCCACAAGGTCGTTGTGCCCTTGGGTTGTTTGATTAGCCATCTCTCAGAACAATTTTTCACTGTTCTTCCCCACCTGGGGCCCCTTTCCTTGCTGTTGCATACTTAACAGTACTCCACAGTAATTGCATAAATGGTGACTTTCTAACTCATCATTAGTTCTACGTTAAGAGAACTAAGAACTGTAAAAAGCCCCCCTTCTCCCTTCCCTATCTGCATTTGCTTGCTTGCTTGTTTTTTAGTGTCAGTATGAATTCATGGATTCTGTTTTATTCAGTGGAATGCAATCCATTAATGTCACCACTTATTTTGATGCTCAAATTATCCCAGGTTTAGCCAAGGAAAGCCCATCAACTGGCTTCTGTGTCATTTTGACATAATTTCATGCTTTTTTTAGCACTTCTTTACTTTCTGGCCTAGCAAGTTTTTCAGGCCCATGTTGCATTTTCCCTCCCCTAGCCATGAAAACAGTCCCATCTTCAAGAAGCCCTGGTTCCTTATAGCGGAGAATGATTTTTTGAAAACAAGATTTGGAAACCAAATCTCTTCATTGAAACTTGCTCTTTCAGCAAACATAGCTAGGATGTTGTTTTGTTTTGTTTGTTTTAAAAAGAGAGGAAAACAAAAAGCATGAGTCTATGCCAATCCAGCACCACCACAAGGTTCTTCCTTACCTTTCCCCATTCCGTATTGGAATCTCCCTCCTCTAAGCAAGAACTCTGGCTCCCAACAATTATTAATGTAATTATTTTCTCAATATTATAATATACAAAAAATAATTTCAGAATTGCTACACCTGTGCCACCACCACCAATAAAGCTGTCAAGTAGAGCTCAAAATTTCTCACAGCTCTTTTGTTTTTAAACTCAGGATATATAGTCAAGATACTTTGTCCAAATGTTACTTGAGTAAGTTAGGTTTCTTTTTCCTTCTGTGTGATTCTCCATTTTATGTACAGTTCAGTTTCTTTGTTTCTATTTGTATCCAATTTTAGGACTTCTTCCCCAAAATTGTTGATTATTTTATAAGCATGTAAAGCATTAACATGATTCCAAAAGTCAAAATAATACACAAATGGATATGGAAATGTGTCATTCTCTCTCCGTATTCCTTCCATTCTGTTCCCACTCTCCCCCCGCAAGTAACAAATTTCAGTCCTTTCTGTTTTGTCCTTCTAATATGTCTTTTCGTTAAAAGGAAGTAGATATATGTGTATTGTGTCCCCTTATTTCTTATCTATGGTAGTGGCATACTATTATTCTCTTTTGCTCTTTGCTTTTCTCACTTAGCAGCAAAGCCTGAAAATCAATCCTTAAAAGCTGCCTAATAAGCTATTATGTGTATGTAATGTAATATAATTTATTCACTCTGTATTCTTGTGTATACACATTTAGGTTATTTCCATTTTGCAATTACAAATAATACTGCATATAAAATCTTACACGTGTCATTTTATATTGTTGAAGATGTTTCTTCAGGTTAAATTCTTAGAAGTAAGATCATTGAGGCTGAGCACAGTGGCTCATGCCTGAATTCCCAGCACTTTGGGAGGCTGAGGCAAGCAGATCACTTGAGGTAAGGAGTTCGAGACCAGCCTGGCCAACATGATGAAACTCGGTCCTACTAAAAATACAAAAATTAACCAGGCATGGTGGCACACCACTGTAATCCCAGCTACTCAGGAGGCTGAGGCAGGAGAATGGCTTGAACCCGGGAGGCGGAGGTTGCAGTGAGCTGAGATCACACCACTGCACTCCAGCCTGGGCAACAGAGTAAGACTCCATCTCAAAAAGCAACAACAAAAAAAAGAAGTAAGATCACTGGGTCAAAGGGTAAACTTATATGTAGTTTTCATAGATGTTGCCAAACTATGGGGATTATGTCATTTTGCGTTCAGTGGCAGCAATCTATGAGAACGCCTGTTTTTCCATAGCCTACCTGACAAGGTCACAGTGTTGTGTTTTTGGTTTGTTTTTTTTGTGGGGGGGAGTGGTTCTTTTTCTTTTGAGACAGGTTCTTGCTCTGTTGCCCAGGCTGGAGTGCAGTGGTGCAATTATAGCTCGCTGCAACGTCAACCTCCATGTCTCAAGCGATCCTCCCATCTCAGCCCCCCAAGTAGGTGGGACTACAGGTATAAGCTACCACACACCTGAATGATATTAAAAAAAAAAAAAAAATGTAGAGACAGCGTTTTACTATGTTGCCCTGGCTGGTCTCAAACTGCTGGGCTCAAGCAATCCGTGTGCCTCAGCCTCTCAAAATGCTGGTTTATAGGCATGAGACACTGCACCCGGCCCACGGTGGGTTTGTTTGTTTCTTTCTTTCTTGAGACAGTCTCGCTCTGTCACCCAGGCTGGAGTGCAGTGGCACGATCTCTGCTCACTGCAACCTCTGCCTCCCAGGTTCAAGCCATTCTCCTGCTTCAGCCTCCTGAGTAGCTGGGGTTACAGGCACCCATCACCACACCCAGCTAATTTTTGTATTTTTAGTAGAGATGGGGTTTCACCATGTTAGCCAGGCTGGTCTCGAACTCCCGACCTCTTGTGATCTGCCTGCCTCAGCCTCCCAAATTGCTGGGATTACAGGTGTAAGCCACTGTGCCCGGCCACAGTGTTTTTTAAACTACTGGTAATACTCACTTTTAAAAAAATACAACTGTAATCATCATATCTATCTATATATCCTAAAATTGATGCATTTTCCAAAAGAATTTTAGGTAAAGGTCTGTAGAATCATGAGCAGCTTGCATCCATGAGTTTACATTATGTGGATTTAGAACCATGTCGATTCTCTATTTGGAATTTTTCCTTCTTTTTTTTTTCAGCTATACTTTGAAACAGTATGGGACCTAGAAGAAGGCAAGCACCCAGCCCCTATCATGTAGTCAGTCTGGCTGCCACTCCAGCAGCAGGATATAGTGAAAATATTATGCCCTGGGGATAACCACTCGGATAGATACCCACATATCCCTTTTGCTTGTCAGTGTCTTGGGACTGGTATTGAGTTGTGTTTGTCTTTCTTGCAAAATGTGTCTGTTTTATTCACATATTTTCATCATGTGAGAAAAAATTTTCACTGTTTTGAAACTCTGACACCAAGGAACAGGGAAAAAGCTAAACCTATGGATGTGAAACTAAACATTATGAAGAACTATGCGCCAGGAGAAGACAGCTAACATCAAAGGTTGCTTGGAACTGACTGCACATTGCAAAACTCAAGAAGCTCAAAGCTGTTGAGCGACTAGAGTGGGCACACGCCTTTAACCCTCACTTTGTTCTTACCATCCTCAGAATCCCACGCAGGAAAAGGCCCATCTGTCAATGAGCAATATTGTAGAACCAGCCAAGAGCCACAACTCCTCTTTAAGGGAGTCAAGCACCTCACTCATGTCTTCTTCCTCAAAGTCCACCTGCCTGGCTGGACTTCAAGCCATCAACCTGTGGAGGGTGGAGGAAACCACCCCCGCTAACTCCAACCCTGCACCCAACAGCTTTCCCTGCTTATGCCGCACCTCAACTTCCTTCCCTTGCTCTTTCTTTCTTACTCTGCACTCCTCCTACCCTTGGCCACTTCACCAATTACCCGCCGGTACTTCAACAAGCCCATCTGGGTCCTCTCCTTCCCCAGCCTGATGGAGGCTGCATAGTATACTGGAAACTGCACAGGCTTCGGATAAAAACAGTAAGTTTGACTTTTGGCTCTGCTTTGATGAGCTTTATGAGCTTGGGCATGTTATATAGCCCCTCTAAGTCTGTGTCTTCATCTGTTAAGTAGAGATAATAAGATTTACCTTGCAGGAATGAAATAACGTATTTTGCATCACCTTGGATGGAGCTGGAGGTCATTATTCTAAGTGAAGTAACTCAGGAATGGAAAATCAAATATCATAGGTTCTCATAAGTGGGAGCTAGGCTGTGAGGATGCAAAGGCATAAGAAAATTCGTGGGAAGACTTTGGGGACTTGTGGGGAGAAGGTTGGGAGGGGTGAGAGATAAAAGACTATACATTGGATATGGTGTACACTGCTCAAGTGATGGGTACACTAAAATCTCAGATATCACCACTAAAGAACTTACCCATATAATCGAAAACCATCTGTATCCCAAAAACAGTTGAAATGAAAATAAAAATTTTTTAAAAGATCTACCTTGCAGAGTTGTTGCAGGATTAATAAAGATGGTTTTAGTGTCTGACATATTAGTAGTGAAATAGGAGAGTTCCCTGACCCCCCTTGCAGGACATGTGACAGGGGTGTGGCTCATCTGTTAGGTTGCTGCCACTGATCAAACCCCTTGCAGGATGGGGAGCACACAGATGGACATGAGAAGGAGCCAGGGTGCTGGGCTCCGGACCCATGGCAGCATCCAGGGTTGGGAGCCTGTGACTCTTGGAACCCAACAGGCATGTGTTACAGTGTGCGCTTTGAGCCTTTTATATTAGTTTTCTATTGCTGCACAAAGTACCACAAATTTGGCAACTTGAAACAAATGTATTATCTTACAGTTCTATAGGTCAGAAGTCTGATGTGGTCTCATGGTCTCATCAGGCTAAATTTAAGGTGTCAGCAGGGTGGCTTTTCCTTCATGAGGTTCTAAGGGAGAATCCGTTTTTCTGCTCCTTCGGATTTCAGGCAGAATTCACCTTCTCGTGGTTGTAAGACTGAGGTCCCATGTCCTTGCTCACTGTCATTGGCTGCCCCTAGCTTCTCAAGGCTGCCATGTTCGTGGCCCCTGGCCCCTTCCTCCATCTTCAAAGCCAGACTTTAAGTACTTCCCACACTTCGAGTCTCTCCTGCCTCTTCTTCTGTCTCACCTCCCCTAACTTGTTCTTCTGCCTTTCTCTCCACTTTTAAAGGCTCTTATGATTCACATTACACCCATATGGATAATCTAGGATAATCTTCCTATTTCCAGTTCATGATCTTAATTCCCTTTGCAAAGTCTCTTTTTTTTTTTTTTTTTTTTTTTGAGACAGAGTCTCCGTCTGTCACCCAGGCTCGTGTGCAGTGGCATGATCTCAGTTCACTGCAACCTCTGCCTCCCAGGTTCAAGAGATTCTCCTGCTTCAACTTCCTGCGTAGCTGAGATGAGAGATGTGCACCATCACGCCGGGCTAATTTTTGTATTTTTTGTAGAGACGGGGTTTCACCACGTTGGCCAGGCTTATCTCAAACTCTTGGCCTCAAGTGATCCACCTGCCTCAGCCTCCCAAAGTGCTGGGATTACAGGCGTGAGCCACTATGCCTAGCCCGCAAAGTTTCTTTTACCGTGTGATTTAACATATTCACAGATTCCAGGGATTAGGGCTTGGACATTTTTGCAGGGGGCCACTATTCTGCCTATCACACCTTTCTACCCATGTTTGTGCCATTTGCTCTGTTCCAAGCACAGAGTGGGTGAGGCCGATCACTAGCCCCCATGCTGGGAAGGAATCCCTCAGCAAACATCATGAGGCAATGTTTGTCCTCAAAAGCTTCCTAAGTCTTCTTTTAATTACTAATTATTGAACTATCATCCAAGCCCCTCACCTAAAGATTCATTGCACTCGGGCCCCAGTCGCACCCACTCCTCTTGCCCCTCAGGCCAGGCTGTGACCACCATCTCTCCACCTTTCCTCCTAGTTAAAAATAAAGTCCCTCAGTGACTGCCTGGGAGGGATCCAAAGAACAATTTACTCTAAATTGCTAGTGACTGTTCAGCAGTAACCCTTCCATAATAATCTTAGTGCAAAAAAAAATGTTGCAAAATGTACTAAACTGCAAAAGAAATTTGTTACTAAATTTCTGTGAATTGCAATTAAATTGTGTCCAATGCTAATTAAATACTTCTACTTAACCTCCGTTCTCCTCTTTTTTTCTTCTTAGCAGCAGCAATTGACCCCACTTACTTCATTTTATCTTGGGGACTATCGTTCATCCCTTTCCCTCCTAGGATACTCACCTTCTGTGCCAGACCCACAGCCCCCGGCTCCACACACAGGTCTCCAGGAGGGCATTGCGGAACTGCCTGTGATGAAGCTCACAGACAAACAAGGAAGGAGGTTGCATTACAGGGAGACGGCCCAGGCTTCTTGGCCTAGACATTCTTTAACTGTCTTCTTTATAAAGGAAATTATTATAGACTTCCTAGCTAATTCCTCAAAGTATCCTAATTTTTTAGAGAAATAGTCAAATGTAAAAATATATTGAGAATATTTATATTCACCAGTATAGATGATCTCTCTCTCTCTCTCTCTCTCACACACACACACACACACACATACATACATACATGCACACACCTGCAACTATTTCTGCTATGAGTGGTCGCAATAAAAAGAAAACAACTTGTTGCTGATAGACTGTTTGATTTTTAAAACTCAAAGTTTCAGGTGTGCCCATCACTAAGCCAACACCTCCTTGGCACCACAGACAAGAAAGGCAGGCCTCTTCAGCACAATATTTGCTCACCTACTGGCGCTTGTCACAGTGGAAAGGGGGACATCACATTGTCATGCGGCTGTTTTGATGTGGGGCCATTTTTTAATAAGGTCTCAAAACCGACATCAGTTCTTTTCTCCCCCTCTCCCCAGCTCTTTCATTGTTCATCATCAGGTGGTGTGTGCAATGCACATCCTCCTCTCAACCCTTCTCTCCCATCTCTGATCTCTGCCCCATTCCTCAGTCACCTCCAAGGGTGGACTCACAGTGAAGCTAACGAAACTTCAGCTTCAGGGCCCCTCACTTTCAAGGCCCCTAGGAGTGTTGAAAGTTACTGGGAGTTGTGAAGGGGTCTAGGTGGAGAGGGGAAGCCAGGCTGCAATCACAAAGCATTTCTGCCCGAGCAATTTTGGTAAATTGCCTAAAGGGATATTAGGAAAAAGGATTCTGGTTCCCCAAAGCATCAGTAATTTTTTTGTGATTTATTGTCTCATCCTAAATAAGTACCTAAATAGATACCTTTGTACCTAATTTAGCATGTTTTTTATTAAAGCACTCTCCCGCCAAATTGTAAAAGCTTCAGCCCCACAAAGCCTGGATCAGCCCCTGCCTCACCTCATCACAGTTCCCCACAGCATCCACAGGCCCACTCATACTTCATTCCTAGCTCCATCCCCATCCAGCCTGCCTCAGCCACGGGAGCCACAAGGGTGAGAAGTCAGTTGAAATACTGTATCACTTATTAGCTCTGTGGCTCTGGGTGAGATACTGAAGCTCACTGAACTTCATATTCCCACCTATAGAAACTGGATAATAACAGTACCCATCTTGAAAGATTAAGGTTCAGAAAGAATAGATGAGAAGTACTCATCATCGTGCTTGACATGTAGGTGCTAAATTTATATAACCTAAGGCTTTCAATTACTATGGTGGATGGAGATGGGGAACACAGACTACACTCAAACCAGGTAAATTCCATAAATAGTTAAGTACTCAACATTTGCTTGCCACGACTTATATATCATCGTGTCTTAACAGAGGGTTGCTTTAGGTTTGACCCACATATTAACCATCTTCAGACCCAATCCTGGGAGTCTCGCCCTTTGGTAGCCCCAGAATCTACCTCTTAGTCCTTTTCTGCAGTGCTGCAGGTACCCAAGCTCTGCCTCAGACTCTGCCTCCTACCTCCCGATTCCTCCCAGTGCCTCTTCATATTATGTTTCTGCTTCAACCCTTTATTTCTAGTTTAGAAAAACATATTAATTGCTGCTTCTCCCATTTAAATTATTTCCTAAGGATTTCTCGGTAATCAATTTTTTTACTTTTTGAGACAGGGTCTTGCTCTGTTACCCAGGCTGGAGTCCAGTGGAGCAATTATACTTCACAACAATGTCAACCTCCTGGGCTCAAGCAATCCTCCCACCTCAGCCTCCAGAGTAGCTGGGACTACAGGCACATGGCACCATACCTGGCTAATTTTTTAAATTTTTTGTGGAGACCAGGTCTCCCTATATTGTCCAGGCTAGTCTCAAACTCCTGGCCTCAAAGATCCTCCCACCTTGGCCTCCCAAACTGGTGAGATTACAGGCATGAGCCACTGCACCTGACTCAATTGTTTTTTAATATTCATTGAGTACCTGTATATGTGCTGGACATTTTGTTAGGCTCTTGAGAGAAAACAAGGAATGTAATACAAGACCCTTTTACCTGAACAGGGTTAGAGGAAATAAAATGGATTCTAAATTACTACGAAAGTATAGAGAATATGGGCCGGGCGCGGTCGCTCACGCTTGTAATCCCAGCACTTTGGGAGGCCGAGGCGGGCGGATCACGAGGTCAGGAGATCGAGACCATCCTGGCTAACACGGTGAAACCCTGTCTCTACTAAAAATATAAAAAATTAGCCGGCCGTCGTTGCGGGCGCCTGTAGTCCCAGCTACTCGAGAGGCTGAGGCAGAGAATGGCGTCAACCCGGGAGGCGGAGCTTGCAGTAAGCCAAGATCGCGCCACTGCACTCCAGCCTGGGGGACAGAGCAACACTCCGTCTCAAAAAAAAAAAAAAAAAGGATGGAAGGAATTTGGGTGATGACACAGAGGTAGGGGAAGTGAGCTCCAGTGTGCCTGAGGCTCTGGCTGGGTGGAAGTGAGTGGAGGAATTCTGAGCTAAAGCAGGAAGGAGAAGTTGGGATCAGATTTTAGGGGTTCTGAATGCAAGGCTTGAGAGCTACTCTGTAGGCAGTGGGGAGCCCTGAGAGAAGGAGACTATGAAAGTGAGAATGAATGATTGTGACAGGGAAAAGTGATAAGAACTACACGTGAGTCAAGCCGGTGAGATCACAGTGGGAGAGGGGTTGCAAGGCAGAGGCCCAGGGGCAGGGAGCCCACTCCAACTCTAACTGTGGGCAGCCTCCATCTATGGAACAGAAACTTGGGGCAGAGAGGGATGCTTTTACAAGAAAAACCTTTTACTAAATGTGAAGACAAGCATTGAACAAATAAATAAGCAAACACATGGTGCAGAAAACACAAGAGCAATTCCGTCTGGCCCAGGCTTCTGATCCTATTAGGTGGACTCTCGCCCAGTGTTGGCTGACCCTTGAAGGACACCTCCCCGGGCCAGTTTCCCCTTCGGTTCTCCTCCTCTCCTAGCTCCTCTTCTGCCCCTCCCCACCCATCCTTTGGTCACCAGAGTTCATCCTCCGCTTTCCCCACCGGTCACACACTCCACACACCCTCCAGGTTTCCTTCATTCAGTTTTGTGATCCTAAACCCAGACCCATGTATTCAGATATCCTCTTGACATCGACCTGGAGGTGCCACAAACACCACCACTATGTTCTTTACCTTCCCGTCAAAATCTGCTCCACGCGGACCCCATGCCAAAACTCTGGGTGGCAGCCATCCTAGACCCTTCTCTCTCTTTCGTTGCCTCTACTGATTCTATATTCCCAACAGTACTCAAATCCATGCTTTCCTCAATGTTCCCACTTCCCTGCCTTAGGACTTCATCATCACTCACTGGGTTATTTCAGTGGCCTACTAATTAGTTATCTGCCTCCTTCTCACTGCTGCCAAAATTGTTTTTAAAATATAAATATGATCATGTCACTCCTCTGCTTAAACCCTTCAAAGGCCCTCCACTCACACCCTCCCTCACCTCTTCTAGCATGACGTTCAAATTCCTTAGTGTTATGACCTGCACCCCGCCCCCCATAACCTCTTCATCCTCCTCTCTCACCATTCCCACCATCATCATTCATAGATGCATTCATTCGGCAAGGATTTATGCAGCATCTGCTACCTACCTCACACCATATGCTACAGCCCAATGCAACGTCCCACCTGCCTGCGTGTGCTTCTCAACTGCCTGGGCCTCCCTCTCCGATCCCCACCCTCACCCACCTACCTGGAAAACTCCTCATTCTCTGAGACACAAGTCAGGTGCTAGCTCCTCTCTTTTAAGCCTTCACTCACCTCAGGTAAAGGGGGCCATTCTGACATCTGTCCTCACAGTATCACATGCTCTTCCAATGTTATTGCACCTACCACATTACATGGCATTTACTTGCTTTATTGTATGTCTTTTCTGCTACACCTTTAACTCTTTGAGGACAGGGCTTATTCATATCTAATTCATCCTTAAGTCCCTAACAGCACGTAGTACAGAGGCACATAGTAAAAACTCAATAAAGTTTTATTGACTCATTTCTAAGATCCTTTCCAGCTCTAAAATTCTATGATTCAAAAACAGGATAAAGATTTTATTATTATTATTTTTTTTTTTTTTTTTTTTTTTTGAGACGGAGTCTCGCTCTTTCACCCAGGCTGGGGTGCAGTGGCGCCATTTCGGCTCACTGCAAGCTCTGCCTCCCAGGTTCACACCATTCTCCTGCCTCAGGCTCCCGCGTAGCTGGGACTACAGGCGCCTGCCACCTCGCCCGGCTAATTTTTGTATTTTTAGTAGAGGCGGGGTTTCACCGTGTTAGCCAGGATGGTCTCGATCTCCTGACCTCGTGATCCGCCCGCCTCGGCCTCCCAAAGTGCTGGGATTACAGGCGTGAGCCACCGCGCCCGGCCAAGATTTTTTTTAATTGAGAATATGTCATAAAACTCCACCACACTCCACCCAAAATTATGAATTGGGATTGTCATATTTGGGGTTTTTGTCAATCTCCTGTGGGCAGCAGGCAGTAACTGCGGATACCACGCCAGCGTCGGTGCTGTCCTGGCTCCTCCCGGAGCCCCATCTGCTTTAGGGCATTAAGTAAACGTTAACTTTAACTGCCTTCCTTCCTGGTCTGTATCTTTTCTGTAATGCTGAACAACGCAGGGCAAAGGATTCCTACCTAGGGCGTCATACCACCTCTTGCCACGAGAGGACAGTAGGGAGCCCTGGCCTGTGTTAAAACCTTTCTGACCACCAGATGGTTCCCAACACCACTTTAATGGAGGCCAGGACTTAATTTAAATCAGGTGCACTCGACAATCGTTTTCCTTTATTCCCACTCCCTGAAAAGTGAAATCTCTCCCACAGGTGAACACACAAATACCTGCCAATTGTCTAGAGTTTTTATGTTACTTTGCTTAGGAAGAGGAAATGTAGGAAGAGAGAGGAGCAACGCCGAGAGCTTTTTAAACATTGGCTGGAGAGGCTCTGTTTAGATTTTTTTTTTTCATGACAGGGTCTCTGTCACCCAGGCTGGAGTGCAGGCGTCATCAGCCACCGCACCTGGCCGCTAGTGGTGTTTTTATTAAGAAAATAACAAATAGACATACCTGAAAGCAAAACAAACAAAACCTCTTCAAAAGGTCCTGGACAGGCCGGGCGCGGTGGCTCACGCCTGTAATCCCAACACTTTGGAAGGCCAAGGCGGGTGGATCACTTGAGGTCAGGAGTTCGAAACCAGCCTTGTCAACATGGTGAAACCCCATCTCTACTAAAAATACAAAACAAATTAGCTGGGCGTGGTGGTGGGCGCCCGTAATCCCAGTTACTCAGGAGGCTGAGGCAGGAGAATCACTTGAACCCAGAAAGTGGAGGTTGCAGTGAGCCAAGATCGCGCCACTGCACTCCAGCCTGGGCGACAAAGCAAGACTTCATCTTAAAAAAAAAAAAAAAAAAAAAAAGTCCTGGGCAAAGAGGGTGAATCCCTTCATCATCAAATTATATTCCTGAAAGCCCAGCATTCTCACCATGGCTCAAACAACCAAAATGAGAGGAGAGGTATTTGTGAACTAAAGAAAATCCGTGTAGGGGACAGTTTTGCTGTGCCTAGAAAAGTGTGTAGGCCAGGTGCTGTCACCCAAGCCCTTGTGGACTGGCAGGTGCGAAGAGAGGAGGCGAGATGAGGAAGCAAATCCTTCAAACCTGCTTCAAGGAAGATGCTTTGCCTTGAAGGGCAGCGAATTCAAGAGAGGAGCCTTTCATGTTAGTTCTGGATAGACCTCTGGAATTCATATTATCCTTAAATGCTTTTGGGCCCTCCCATTAAATATGGGTGGTCATCTTTTACCCCAAAGAAGAAATTTCCATGAAAAACCAGGATGCACATCCAGATTGCATGAAAAGACTGCACTCAGGGTATCTGGTGTTTGCAATCAGCAAGAAAAACTATCCAGGGAGCCTCATGGCTATTTTTATTTTGTAGACCCCAGAAGAAAAAAGTGCATACCCTGCTTTTCTTCTTTGTATACTGGTGCTGTTTCTCCTCAGTTAAAAGAAAACTGTTTATATCAAAGCTGATTATAGGAAGATTTTGGGGGGTTTTTTTGCCATGTCATGAGGTGTTTTTTATTTTCAGTAATCATACAAATAATGTTCTTTAATGAAAATTATTTGTATGATTAATACAAAATTATTTGTATTAATTTTCATTACAGAAAATTATTTGTATGATTTTCATTATAGAAAATTATTTGTATGATTTTTCATTATAAAAAATTATTGTATGATTATTGAAAATAAAACACACCTCATGGCATGGCAAAAAAAATTTTAAAAACCCTGCTATAATCAGCTTCTTCCACATGGCAGCTGGAGTCTGCAAGATGATGGGGTAGGGAATCCTCCAGGCTCTTAGGAAGTCTCACACCGCTTCTCCTGCTCAGCAGTCTCTTGGGTTGGTTGGCAGGGTATTCTGCATCCCCATTTTCCTTAGCTTGGCCTTATGAAAGCTAGCGATTTCCTCCATGCCCAGTTCGTCTGCCGTTTTCTTAAAACAATCCGAGGCGTCCTGCTCTGAGCCCAAGCTCCTGATGCTCCCGCTGGCATCACTGCAGCCAAAGACCTGTAGGAGGTATTTTTAACTCCAAAATAAATGTTAGTACCCAATCACCCACAGAATGTGCGTGACCTTCCCTGACCTGCCCACTAAAGTCAATCCCATATTATTCTCTGTCGCAGCACATGTGTATGTCCCTCACAGCACTACGACAGCTGTTTTTTGTTTATTTACCTGTTTATTGATTATCCCTCTCACTAGACTGTAGGCTCCGTGAGGTCAGGCCCTAGGTCTGTTCACCATTCTTTCAGCTCTTAACAAAATGGCACAGAATATGAATGTGGTAAGCAGTTGTTGGATGGGTAAATGAGTGAAGAGAAAGCTTAATGTCATCCAAATTGTACTGAATGCAAGACAAGGAAAATTGGAATCCTGGCTGGTTTCTCCATTGAACATTCTTTCAGGCATGAACAGGACTATTAAGTCTATTGCTCTTTTTCAATAGAGCCCAATTATAATTACTGTTAATTTACCTGTGTTCTCCAAGAGGGACTATTTAAGCCAATTATTGACATTAAAACATAGAAATATGAAATTTCACTGTTGAGATGGCAATCTATTTAAAATATGTTCTAATTTGACTCTTCTGTTATGAGGTGCTCCTGACAAATCTCCTTATAAAAGCCAAGTCTTCCCCTAATTGAGACTAATCATGGTAGAACCATTAGTATGCTGCAAAGAACAGAGCTGAAGAGCGAGCTAGTCCCAGAGTTGAATCCAAGCTTGGCCACTGACAGCCCTGTGACCTGGAGCAAGTCAGCTTTCTTGAGCCTCCATCAGGGCTGCATGCCTGGTACAGGCCAGACCCTCAGAACTATTCCATTCCACCACTCTCACCACCAGCCAAGGGCAGCCAAGCTACACAAGGCACTTCAGAATTCCTCACCAGGGCATTAGTAACGTTTCACTTAAGAAATGAGAACGCAGGCCACATTCCTATTGCTCCAACTCAAACTTTCTCTCCTGTCTCTGTTTGTTTTACCCTTTAATAGAAGATGGGCGTCCACAGCGTACACACTCCCTACCCTAGTTGCTCCTACTTACACAGAACTACATTGCTCCTCCTGCCGCCTCCACAAAGCCTCCAATTGCAGCTTTTTACATTCTTGTGCAACACAGCTAGTGTTCAAGGGCCAAAGAGGGCAAATGTGGTACAGAGGCTCAGGTTTTTCTAGTTCCATCATCAATGGCTTGCAGTGAGGAGGTACACATGCAGCATGTAGCCACACACACACGGCAAAAACGGGGTATATTTCTTTACTATTCAGAAAGCCTTCATAAATCAATTAGGAAAAAGCAAACTACTCAATAGAAAAATGAAGAAAACAGAAAAAGAAATGTAAAAGGCCAGTAGCCTGTGAAAATATGCTCAAGCTTACCCATAATTAAGACAGATCAAAACAGTGAGACACCATTTTCACCTATCAGATTAACAAAAATTAAAATCATTCAGGCCCAGTGTTGGCAGGAGTGCGGAAAACCAGACACTCTTATACACTATTGACAGAGGTACAAGCTGAGCAATTAACAATATCAAAAATTTAAATACAAAACTCAACTATATTACATCAACTTCTGTTCATCAAAAGTCCACTCGTTTTAAAAGTGAAAAGATATCCAAGCATGGCGGTGTATGCCTGTATTCCCAGCTCAAGGCAGGAGGATCACCTGAGCCCAAGAGTTGGAGGCTGCACTGAGCCTGATCGCACCATTGTGCTACAGCCTGGGCAGCAGACTGAGACCCTGTCTCAAGAAAAAAAAAGTGAAAAGATAATCAACAGATGGGAAAGATATTTGCAAAACATTTAACTGATAACAGACCAGTAAGCATAATATTTAATGGAATTCTATAATCAATATGGAAAGGACAAGCACTCCAAAAGAAGAAAATGGGCAAAGGTAATTATCATAAGAGGAGATACGTATAGCAAAAAAAAATATGTGACAAGATGCCTAACCTCACTAGTAATCAGAGAAATGTAAACCACAACAAGAAAGCATTTCACACCAATCAAATTCACAAAAATTAGAAGTTTGACAACAGCAAGTGATGGTAAGGAGGTGGAATGACTGACTGGATAAGAGTGTAAATTACAATAACCACTTTGGAAAAGACTTCCTTTTTTTTTTTTTTTTGAGACAGAGTCTCACTCTGTCACCCAGGCTGGAGGGCAGTGGTGCAGTCTCGGCTCACTGCACCTCCGTCTCCTGGGTTCAAGCAATTCTCCTGCTTCAGCCTCTGGAGTAGCTGGTAGCTGGGATTCTAGGCTCGCACCACCACATCCAGCTAATTTTCTTTCTTTCTTTTTTTTTTTTTTTTTTTTTTTGAGATGGAGTCTCGCTCTGTCGCCCAGGCCAGAGGGCAGTGGCATGATCTCTGCTCACTGCGAGCTCCACCTCCCAGGTTCTTGCCATTCTCCTGCCTCAGCCTCCTGAGTAGCTGGGACTACAGGCGCCCGCCACCACACCCGGCTAATTTTTTTGTATTTTTAGTAGAGAAGGGGTTTCATCGTGTTAGCCAGGATGGTGTCGATCTCCTGACCTCGTGATCTGCCCACCTCGGCCTCCCAAAGTGCTGGGATTACAGGCGTGAACCACTGCGCCCAGCCAATTTTTGTATTTTTTTAGTAGAGACAGGGTTTCACCATGTTGGGCAGGCTTGTCTCGAACTCCTGATCCTCACGTGATCCGCCCACCTCAGCATCCCAAAGTGCTGGGATTACAGGTGTGCGCCACTGCGCCCGGCCTGGAGAACACTTCCAATATCACTGAAGATTCTCATAATCTATGAACCAGTCAGCAATTCCAGTCCTAAGCAAATATCCTAGAGAAACCCCCACACATATGCAATCAAGAGATGATGTGTACAAGAATGTTCATAGAAGCACTGTTTGTAACAGAAGAAAAAACTGTACAACTTTAGTGTCCATTAACCAGAAAATGGATACATAATTATAGTATATTCATACAATTTGAAGTTATACAGTGAAAATAAATTTCCTTTAAAAAGGTATCAACATGGAAGAATCTCAGAAATATAATACTGAGGAAAAGATGATGCAAGTTTCAGCCAGGCACAGTGGCGCACGCCTGTAATCCCAGCTACCCAGGAGGCTGAGGCAGGAGGATTGCTTGAGGCCCAAAGTTCAAGACCAGCCTGCACAACATAATGAGACTCAGTTGCCACAAAAAATGTGTTTTTGCTGGGCACAGTGGCTCACGCCTGTAATCCCATTACTTTGGGAGGCCAAGGCGGGTGGATCACGAGGTCAGGAGTTCAAGACCAGCTTGGCCAAGATGATGAAACCCTGTCTCTACTAAAAACTACCAAAAAATTAGCCAGGCACAGTGGCAGGCACCTGTTATCCCAGCTACTCAGGAGGCTGAGGCAGGAGAATCACTTGAACCTGGGCAGCAAAGGTTGTAGTGAGCCGAGATCACACCACTACACTCCAGCCTGGGCAACAGAGCGAGACTCTGTATCCAAAAAAAAAAAATTGTTTTCATTAGCCAGGCATGGTGGCGCAAGCCTGTAGTCCTACCTACTTGGGAGGCTGAGGTAGCAGTTCGAGCCCAGGAGTTAGAGGTTATGGTGAGCCATGATCACACCACTACCCAGCATGGGCAACAGAACAACACCCTGAATCACAATAATAAAAGATGCAAGTTTCAGAAGAATACATACAGTAAAATACAATTTACGTAAAATGTAAAAACATTCAAAGCATTGCATAGGAATGATAAACACCAAATTCTGGATCCTGGTGTCCTCTAGGTAGAAGGGAAGGGATGGCAAGATCCCCTGAGCTGGTGCCGCTCAGCTGGTTCACGCTTGTGCAGCTGAAAGCTGGGCAGAGCCGGGCTGTTGGCATCATCACCAGAGTCAACACTTGGCTCACACAGAGGGCACACCTAGGGGTCTGTGAAGCCTTCTTGGGTTGTATAAAGCAGCATTCTGCTTGTATTGACAGTGGTTTTTTTTTAAGCTGCTTTTATTTTTTATGTCTATTCATATGCCTTAAGTAGTGTATATTTTAAAACTTAATGTATATATACTTTCATCTAATTCCATTGCCAGGAGTTTACCTTACGTAAGCATTAGCGTATGCGATAACTATCTGCAGAGCGTTTTACCAATACTTGCCTTACTCAAATCATCATTCTAAAAACCACAAACTGTCTTTTCACCTAACAGGTTGTTTTTTTTTTAGGAAACTCATTCAAAAAGGAAATTAGGACCCAAAGCATATTAACAGGGTGGGTTAGCATGCCCCAGCCAGGGGTGGTTCCCCGGCCGCTGTGACATCAGGTGCTGCTGTTCATCCTGCCTGACTAGAGACAGTGCACCTGGCCTTCTGCCTTGCCCCGAGCTGGTGCCGCTCAGCTGGTTCACTCTTGTGCAGCTGAAAGCTAGGCAGAGCCGGGCTGTTGGCATCATCACCAGAGTCAACACTTAGCTCACACAGAGGGCACACCTAGGGGTCTGTGAAGCCTTCTTGGGCTGGGGCCTGGCTTTCACAGTCAGGAAGTTTGTGGCTGAAAAGGAAAAGAATGAAGAGCGAGAAGCTCTGGGTGCTGGGTTACCCCACAAGGAAAGCCCCACTTCTCAGCCTGGCCTGGGGTTGGGAGTGGGAGCACAGCCAAGCAGTCGTGACTCAGAACCTCCCCACTGCACTGAAACCAGAACTGGGTTGCCTATATCTATTTTATTTGACTACTGAGTAAAATTATTTCCAAAAATAAAGGGCTACAAATAGAAGTTTAGAAAGCTCTGAGCTAGAGAGTACTGATTAGACATGTGGTTCTCAACAGAATAATAAAACTTTTTACAACCATTCTTCCATTTCTTCAGCTGTGGGGGGGGGAAGGCCTGATAATACCTGCCTTCCCAAACCCTGCAGGGCTGCTGGAAGGATCCAGTGAGGTAATAGCCAGCTTCAGCTAAGAGGCCCTTAGGAAAAAAATTTATTATTTCCTTCCTTCGTAATGGAGGGTATTTCCAGTTCAAATAATTAGTCATGCAAACAAGACCGTGTGTTTCTTCTAGAAAAAGAAGGAGATGAAGAGGAGGAGGGGTAAGAAGAAAAACAACAACAATTTAAAAGGAGTGAAACTGTGTTCAGGTGCCTGCCATGAAAGGACATAGAGGGTGTGGCAGGAAGGGAAGTGTGGAAAGGAAGAACAGCTGCTGCTTGCCCTGCACCAGACACTGTGCAGTGTGTGAGATGCTTCAGACATTTCACGTCGTCCTCACAGAAAGTAATGCAAGTGCTGTTAGTGCCATTTTATAGATGAGAAAACTGAGGTGCAGACAGAATAAACAACTTGGCCAAGGTCAGGCAGAGACACTTCACGCCCAGGTTGGTCTGTCCCTGGGGTGTGAATATTCCTTCCACAGCCTTGCCAGCGGCTCCTACTCCTAAACGTGGGTGTCCCCTGGCCCTACTTCTCTTTCTCCCTTTCTCTGATCTCCCTGTAAGATCTGCAAGATCTCTTTCATCCCTTATTTCCTCTGACTTCCAGCCCACTGGACATTTCCCAGTTAAGAGCCCATTGTCTTCACAAACGCCATCTCCAAAAGGAGCTCCTCCCCTGGCCACTCGTTCACCCTCTCTCCACCTAAGGGCTGCCGTCTTCTCCCTGCCATCCATGCTCAAAATCAACATCACCTCTGGTGATTTCTCCCCTTTGCTGTATACACAATCAATTATCTCCATTCTTTCTTCAAAATCTCTTATTTCTCGCTGTTCATTTTCACCTTTTCTCTTAACACCCCAGCACTGTGACCTTATGTCAGCCTGGTTCCTTGCAGAAGCCTCCAACGGGTCTCCATCAATGCTTCGAGTTTATCCTGCACACTGCTGCCAGACTTGTGGTCCTTAAAAACACCCCCTTCATCATACCATTCACCTGCCCTCCCACCTCTACAGGCTCGCCCACTGCCTTCACCAGATCAAGTCCACACTCAGCCCTGCACTCAAGGCCACCTGCACCTGGCCCCCCCACAGCTTCCCACCCTCATCCCCCACTCCTCCTCTCTCCAGTTCCTCAGTTTAGCGAAGGGATTACTCCAACATCATGCTCCTTTCTCCCCTCCTGACACGTGCTGTCCCTCCTCCCCCAGCTGCCTGTCCCCCTCCTGCCTTGCCTCTGGCCCACCTCTCAGTCAGGGCCTCCAGAGCCCTCCTCCCAAGGCCTGAAGGACTCATTATCTGTACTGTTGATCAAGCAAGTAATTATGCACAGCCTTGTAACGCTCTTCTGTTTAGCCTGGAACAGGCATTGAAACTGACTAGTGCTATTTAATCTCTGTATCTCATGTCTGCCTCTATGTCTATATCTACATATCTCATCACCTAAATCCTATAAACCACTTGAAGGTGACGACTGTCTAAAAGGTCTTGGTTTCTCCCTACAGTGCCTAATAGGTAGATGATAGGTGCTGGATATATGTGTTGAGCTCGTTTTTCTTCCCACATAACTCAGCCTCAAACAAATAACCAGGGCTGGTCAGAACAGTAAGCATCACCCTTAGAAGTCTGCTCTTGGCCACCGCAAATCTGCCACAGGCCAATTTCATTGCAACCCCTCAGCTCAGGGTCCCCCCCCCCCCCCCGGGGATCGCTGGTCTCCAGAGTGATCGCTGACCGAGGCGAGGCGCTGGAGGCCGCCCCAGCTCGGCTCTGCCTGCTGATTTGGCGACTGGATTTCCATGCCCCTCCCTGGTCCCGAGCTAAAAGGAAACATCCCGGGGATGGGGGATGGGGTGGGGGGGTTCCTGAACCCTGAACCCTGACCCCTCCTTGGTGAAACCACTCCAGCCCAGCTCAGGGGTCGTCAAAAGCACCCTAGGGAACCTCTGCCCTTGGGAGAGAAAGAAGACACTGCACCTTTAAGTCTGCAGCCGGTTGAGAAAAACAAGCTGTGATTTATATAAGCGGGAAAATCATGTGATTTGCAGGAACGCTCCCTCCTCCCCCGACCCCCTCCCCGCGTCGCCTCCAAGCCCTTCCCAGAGGGGCCCGGGCGGCGGGCTGGGCCCGGCCGCCCATGAGGGGCGCGGGCGGGGGGTGCGCCGAGCCTCGGTTCACAAAGCCTCTTCCCCGGGCGTGCATTCCCGCAGCTCTTCCTTGTGGACCTCAGACGCGGGAACAGGCGGCGGCGGGCTCTGGGGCGCGGCAGCTTGGTCCCCACGCTGCCTCGCGGCGGGCTGCGTGTCAGGGGGTCCTCGGTGGGGCCCCGCGGTCTTGGGCCTCCGAGGGCGCACGAGGCCCACTCCCTCGACTGGGTCGGCTGCTGCCCTCAGGCCAGGGTGTGCGGTGGAGAAACTGAGGCTCTCCTCCAGCTGCTCAGGGAGAAAGGAAAGCCGGGGACCCCACACACTGGCGTCTGTGTCCCAGAACACCCAGCAGGGGGGAGAGCAATTTAAGAAATAATCTGGTTGGCAAAGGGCGTAATGAAAATCAGCCATTTCTAGAGCTGAGGGGCGGTGGTGTTTAGCCCAAAGGACCTAGCTAGCTTTCAGGGAAAAAACGGATGTGGCCTTTCAGGCAGAGCCCAGAAAAAAGACCTGTGATTAGGAGACCCTAAGAACCAGCAAAGAGCTTTTAAATATTGGAAGGGAGGTGGTGTAGCTGCGAGGAGCCCACACCCACGCTGAGTTAGCTCTGACAGCTTCTAAAGGAAAGGGAGATGCTTAGATCATCCTGAGAAACTGGAGGATCTCCTGAATGACCTGAAAAGGTCATCTCACCCATTCCCCTGCGGCTGGAGGAATATACGGAGCCCATCCCAGAAGGACTCCCAGTGGGAGAGGATGAACAATCACTTCTGAAACCAAGCTCAGGAGAAGTTGAGGAGCTTTCTCAAGGGAGAAGAGCTGCCAGGAGAAGCAAGGATCTGTCTCAGTGCCACTTCCTTTCCATAAACCATAATGATGGGCTCTGAAATTGTCCAAGGAAGGAAACCCGTGGCTTCTCAGAGCAACCAGTACCAGGGGTTCAAGTTCGTCAGAGAGCATGTTGAAGTTCTGTTTTATTTTCCTCCATTGGTCACCTGCCGGGGATGAGGTATAGGCCTAGTGTTGTCACCTGGAGGAAAGACACGATGCAATTAACAAAGCTGCTAATGCCTCCTCTCACCCTGACCTCTGCCCTCAGCCTCTGTTCCAGCCCACCCTCTGCATCCTGCACAGCCAGCTGGGCCCTGGGAGGTCCTCCTGGCCCTCCTCCCACCCATCCTTTCTCTGTCAGATGGAGGGTCTTTATGCTGAGATCATTGGAGGAACAGAGCTTCAGTGCACTCTGTCACACCAGCAATGAGAAAACCTTTCTAAAGCGGAAAGCTCACGGTAGGCAGATTCCTGATTATTCCATAAATCCTGGAGAAGAAAAATATAGGTTAACATAACAATTCAAGAGGATGGCACTCTGTGTGTTCAGGCATATGCTAACCTCACTCATTCTGTTATTTAGTGATTTTGTTATTTAGGGTGTGCCTGGCATTGAGCTAGGCGCCAGGGCTACCACATGAATAAGACAGAGATGGCCCCTCCCTGAACCCTGCCGTGTGCCCTTCCACTCTGCCTCCCAGGACAGGAGGCTATGATAGACTTTCCTCTCCTGCACCAGCATATGTCTGTCTCCTTCCCAGCCCACCCCTAGCAGGTGTTGCCCCCAGCCCCAGCTGCTTATGTCTCGTGTGTTCTGCCAAGAGCTGCTTCTGTCAGAAGGCACTAACTCTCTGGTGATCGGGTGGTGGATAGAAGAGGTAACCTAAATGCCTGTCCAGAAAATGAGATCAAAGTTGGCAGCCTCCCGGGCCCCTCCCAAAAAAGGATATAGCCACCAACATTTATAATTAATTCAGGCCCCACTTCACTGTGTCCCACCTGCTTTCTGTCTCTCTCTTTTTTTTTTTTTTTTTTGATCTTTTTCTGATATGCCTGGATGCCCCAATGCAAGTCTCCTCTTTCTGAAGCTTCCTGTGCCACCAGGGGCCTGTCCACCTCAGAGACCTCCCAGGTGCAGCTCAGCTGCATCCACAGGGGGTCCTGAGCCCCTAGGCCCTGCACAGATGTCTACCCAGGGTCTCTTGGTCTCTTCCGTAGCTATGAGGCCTCCTCATTGAGGGTGCCCAAACACCACTCTTAATCACAAGTCTGCCAGCCTCCACCTTCTAACCCTCCTAGACCATACCAGCCCCTGCCCTATTCCAGTATTTTCCTGATTTCGCCTATTTCCAGCTTCCCTCAGCCATTCACAAGCACAGCCTGATGCTGTGCATAGGAAGACCTGGCAGTAAGCCTGTGGTGAACAAATATTTTTAATGAACAAACAGAAATTATGACCCCAAGCTGAAAACACCCTGGAAGCCACAAACTCTGTTACCTTCAAAAGAAGCCAGATCTGGACCGCTGCATTTTTTAAAAATGCAATGAGTGAATTAGTGAAATCAGCTCATCACGGACACTGTCTCTTTCAGGAAATGAAGCCTCCGAAGAAAAAAGGCATCCCAGCCCCTGCCAAATTCCATTCTGTTTCAAATTAGCCTTCCAGTAAAATGAGGGGGCTGTCCTAACTGGTCTTTAAGGTCCTCCTAGTACCAGAGCTCTGAGGCTCTATATTTCCCCTGAACAACCTCTTGGAACTCTCCACATTCTCATAACTGAGAAGAAAATGCATTTGTGCTCTGGGCTGAAGCTCAGAAGTGGGCTTTCACGACAGTCATTTCAGGCCTGTTTCCCTTTTTCTCCCTTCCCTGAAAGGGCCTCTGGTCTTTCCCAAGCTGCCTGAGTAGAAGGGAACACACAGCTCCCCCAGAGCGAGGGGCCCGCGAGAGGGAAAGCTGGCCCAGGCCCAGGGCAGGCTCGCCTCTGACTCTGCAGGGACATTCTTCCCTCCCAGCCAGCAGGGAACTTCTGGAACTTCTAAACAGCACATCCTCGGGCCAGCCCAGGCCCCCACGGCATCCTGCACCCCAGGTTTACAAGCTTTTTAGTGGTAAGTAACACATTTGGCAAACCTCCTCAAGTGTGAGCCAAGCCAGGCCTTTTTCCCCAAGTCCCAAGTAACAAAGGGTTGCTAGGCTGGGCCAAAAACAGGATCCATCTAGCCAGATGAGCCTAGAGCCTTGGTTCTCGGGGCCAAGGCTGGAGAGGACCAGAGGGAAATGTCCTCGGCCAGGCTCACCGTGGTCTCCGTCACCATGCAAGCTGGTCCAGAGATTTCAGGATGCATCACTGATTCCAGGCAGGGCTCCATCCCCGGCCCACACTCAGCCCAGGACCTGGCCAGAGAATCACCAAGCATTCCCGGCAACACGATGCACGGCCCATTTTCCATGCCACACTCTTCCAGGGTCTCTGGGTAGGAGCAGCCCGGCCTTCTCACTGGGTTCCTGCTATGTCTGGGGGGTACAAAAAGCTTATGTTGGCCAGGCACAGTGGCTCATGCCTGTAATGCCAGCACTTTGGGAAGCCGAGGCAGACAGATCAATTGAGGACAGGAGTTCAAGACCAGCCTAGCCAACATGGTGAAACCCTGTCTCTACTAAAAATACAAAAATTAGCCAGGCATGGTAGCACATCCTATAGTCCCAGCTACTCAGGAGGCTGAAGCAGGAGAATCACTTGAACCTGAGAGGCGGAGGTTGCACTGAGCCGAGATTGCGCCCCTGCACTCCAGCCTGGGCAACAGAGCAAGACCCTGTCTTAAAAATAAATAAATAAATAAATAAATAAATAAATAAATAAATAAATAAATAAATAAAAGTATAAGCCTCCATCAGAGATAGTCCACTGCCATATATCTCTGCTTTCAGATGATTTTAAAGAGAAGGTGTTTTGAAAGCTCGAGACATGTTCTGGGCTTGGCTTTGGCTCTACCTCCATCTCTGTTTTGAGAAACACAGGCCTCTTCTCTGTGGATCTGGAAATCTTGGAGGCAGTGAGCTGTGTTGCAGGGACTTCCTCATTACCCAGGCTGTGCCTTGTCCAAATGTTGCCAAAGGTCTCCAAGAAGAGAAATCCATCCACTCCTTCCTTCAGGCTAACTGGCGTGCCTGCCCTGTAATATCCAAGCAGTGACCCCCAGCCCCATTCCCCTAAGTGTAGGGACTCCATCATTGTGTCCCCCCAAGCTTGCAGGCCCTCTCAAATCTTGCCGCAACCCCCCACCTTCTGGGTGCCAAGATTCTCAGATGGTTTGTGCTTCCTCTGGTGACCTCTAGCTGGGATTCCCTGCTTCCCACCTCTCACCCTCTATCTGCACCTCTCCTCCCGCAGCTGCTCTCCTCTCCCATCCCCTCTTTATCACCCTTTGCTTAGCCCCATCCCTGCATTGCCCCAGCCACCCCCAACTCACACGGCAGCAGACTTTTACTCAAGGTTAGGGGTCATAGAGAGGAAATGACAGTAAGCAAATGAGAATCTACGAATAGACATTACCTTGAAAGTTCACCAACCATCTCCCACCTCAGAAAACTTCTCACTGTCACCTAAGTCCCAACTTAAACCATCTTCTCTCCAGCCTTCCTCTTCTATTCTAGACCCCTCTACCCAAACTCCAAGTTCCTGGGGATTCATCTTGCAAAACAATTTGTCTTGCCTTCCGCATGCCCAGAAAGTCTCATTGTTCTCACCAGAGCGCTTCCCCATCAGGGTTCATCATAGCATAATCCTCAAAACAGAGGCATCTACCTCCAGGATAGATGCCAGCCCGCCCCTGGAATGATAAAGCACAGCATTTTGTTTTCTATGTAACACTTTCTTCCTATCCACCCGCCACCACCGCCCCCTTACATCTGGTACCCCTGACAGTCAAGAAATCCACCCCAAAATGTTCCTGTTTTCTTTTTCCTTTTTGCTCTTTCTTTCCTTTTTCCTTTCTTTACTCCTCCATAGGCATGGCACATCACTGATCAGCATTCCTGCTGCAGTTGAAATGGTGTTCTAATTAAAAATAAGTCAGCATGAATCAGATACAAAAGCACAAAATATTGTATGATTTCCCCTTACATAAGGTACCTAGAGTAGCCAAATTCCCAGAGACAGAAAGTAGAATAGTGGTTACCAGGAGCTGGGGACGGGGGAGAAGGGGGAGTTATTGTTTAGTGGGTGTGGAGTTTCAGTTTGGGAAGATAAAAAAGATGGAAAATGATAATGGTTGCACAATAGTGTAAATGTACTTCATGTCACTAAACTGTACACTTGAAAATGGTTAAAATGGTACATTTTATTTTATTTTATTATTTTTATTTATTTATTTATTTATTTACTGAGACAGAGTCTTGCTCTGTCACCCAGGCTGGGGTGCAGTGGGGCCATCTCGGCTCACTGCAATTTCCACTTCCTGGGTTCAGGTGATTCTCCTGCCTCAGTCTCCCAAGTAGCTGGGACTACAGGCACCCACTACCATGCCCGGCTAAATTTTGTATTTTTAGTAGAGATGAAGTTTCACCATGTTGGCAGGCTGGTCTCAAACTCCTGACCTCAGGTGAGGCGCCCACCTCAGCCTCCCAAAGTGCTGGGATTACAGGCGTGAGCCACCGTGCCCAGCCAAAATGGTACATTTTCCATTATGTATACCTTACCACAATACAAACAATAATGTCAATAACATTCATTCTGACCTCAAGAGAGTCCTGCGGTTAATTCCACAAATAGGGGCTTTTCCCTCAGCAACTTTGGATCATATCACTTCTGTGAACTCCTGTGCAGAGAGGCTGTGCTCAGGAGATCAGCCTCACCTGCCTCAGGCTTGGTGGTCAATCATCTTTCTGCTGACCCCACCCATGTGGCTGTAAAGGGCTTTATGCTCCCCTCCAAACTGATGGAAAACAGAAGAAGCACACAGCAACTGCCACTGGAATAGGAGCCTTCAGACATTGGTTTTAAGCCTAGTTCAGTTGTTAATTAGCTATGCGGCCTTGGACAAGTTATTTAATCTCTCCTTCAATATCCTTATAAAGAAAATGGAGACAATAATAGCCAGTCCCCAGTGAAATAATGGATGTGAACACACTTTGAGAAGTGTGTGCAAGCTGGTTTCATCATCTCTTAAACATCTCAGATATAAGAAAGAAGTTGCTACCTGGAAATAAGGAGGTAGACGGCAAATAGCGCAGTAAATACAACCTAAAAATACCACTTTGATCTTGGGCCAATGTCCCTAAATCATCATCCTCCTCAAAGACGGAATGAAGCAAGGTCCTTCACAGTCTGGTCTCTACTAAGAAAACCCCATTTTACTGAGACACTGATTTTCCCCATGATTCGCTTTTATTCAGAGCCAATATCCAGCTTTGTCCACAGGGTGCCCGCTGCATTGCTTCACTGAGGTGAGGAGTGGGTTCTGAGCAGGCGCATCATCCGGGAGGAGTGGGAACAGGACAGAGGGAAGGGCTGATTCCCAGGAGCACGTGTTCCCAACGGGGCCCTCTCATAATGTTCACAGCACTCGGGCATGTTGACTGTCAAAAGACGAAAAGATGACAGCGTGAGTAGGGTGGATACAAGACTACAGTCTCATAAAAGACGGTGACCTGATAGTGGCTTCGACGGTGGCATTGGCTGCCCCTCAGTCTGGCTGCCAGCTGGTCCCGCTGCCCTGGCTCTTGGGATGTAAGAGGCAGCACTTCTTGTCAGGAAGGTCTCTCTTTCCCTCAGACCTTAGGAAGAAGTTCAGGTCTCCACAGCCCAGGTGAGTCCACACTCTTCCTCCCTCTGGCCTCCCCTGCCTCACCAGGACCCTCTCCTGTCCTTCTCTCAGCTGTCCCTTCCCACCTCCAGGGAACGCCGAGAGGCAGAGGTCCCTGTACTCCATGTCTCTGGCCCCGGCCACACTCAGGCCCATCTCACACACCTCACAGTGACCCAGCTCAGCCCAGATGGAAGTCATCCGGTTAGGGCTTCAGACTGATTTCACCAACAATGACGTTATGCTTGTCCACACCCATTCCCACATCACCTCCTTCCGAGTCCCCTTCCCACTCACACAGGCAGTGCCAAGAAGTGAAAATGGAAGCAGACTCAAAGGAACCCAGGCTGGGGTTGTGTCTGGGGACACGACCAGGGCCCAGCGCTTGGACCACGGACAACTTCAGGCCCTGACCTTATCCAGCCCAGCCTCCCAAGCCGCTGCCGCACCACAGCTGCGGAATCTGCAACCTACAGGAGCTCGATTTTCACTTAAAGCCAAGGGAGGGGAACGGAGAGATTTCCCGCAAAGCCGTTCTCTCATAGGGTAGCCTGTTCCCTGCTTGCCTCTGGGCCTCGGGACACTCAGGGTGGCCTGTCCTTGCTGCGGCCCCACAGCCTTCAATCCAAGCCAGCCAGGGGTGTCTGCGTATCACCACATCCCAGGTCCAAGGACTCAGAGGGGCAGAGGGTTGCTGCGGGCTCTGAGAATGTCACCATGAGTTGCAAAATTTATGAGATTTTAACTTTACCCAGCCAGGGCAGACCCACAAGACCTTGATCCCATGGACGACCAGTGGAATAAACTGTTTCTACAAATGGGGCCTCATCCCAACCTCCTCTCCACCCCTCCTCTCAAAGGTGGCCTGTTTAAAAGCAAGCTGCTGTAACCTTACCACACCTTCCTGGGAGCTGGGTGGAGGGGAGGGGTAGGGGTGCTGAGCAATCACTGTGGCTGAGAGCTCCCTGGGAAGGGGGAGAGAACTCAAGAACTCCCCATTCTTGAAAGAGCCAGAGTGGTTCCTCACAAGAAACCATGGAGTGTCACTGGCCGGACCGCTAGCACAGCCTGGAATGTATGAGCCACCAGCTTCTCCACCAGTGGCCCTCTCAGCTCCTCCATGGAGGCTGGGGGTGGAAAGGAATAATGTTTCTTCTGAGGCCCTCCGGGGCGTAGCCCATCCCAGCCTTCTCACAGGGTGCTTTGAGGGAGAAACTGCAGCCCAGCCTCTCCAGCCTCTGCCCTCACAAAGGCACCCTCTGTCACAGCCTCCCCCACCATCCCTACTCCCCGCACCACACACATGCACTTCCTACAGCAGCAGATTCCAAGCCCAGTTAATGTCGGATGCTGCCTCCCGACAACAGGCTGGAACAAAGGCTGCTCATGACTAAATGTGCCGGGGTGCTTGTCAGGGCTTAGGCAAACGTAATTACAGGGAGAGGCAAAGCCGCTCTTGCAGCCACACCTGGCCATACAGTAAACAGCACTTTTTCCTGTCGAGCTGGGGGGAGCCGAGAGACAGGGAGGCGACAAACCACAATTTGAATCATTTGGAGAGAAGCTATAAATATAATAATGAGTCATTTGTAAAATATAATTTCATCCAAAAGCCTGGAAAAAAATAGGAAAGAAGTTCTTATGCTATTTCAGGCTAAATTGTTCAAGGGTGTTCTGCCAGAACCTGGGGAGGGGACCCAGCTGCCCACCAAGAGCCAGGCTGGGATTCACATAAGGGCCTTCCCGAGCTCCCCGCCTCCCACCAAGAGTGCTGCCTGGGACACTGCCTTCCCCAGGCCCTCGGAGTATGGAATATGCCGAGATGGGAATGCTGCAGACTCCAGCGGTTGCTCTGTGGAGAGCTGATAAAAATCATGGACCAGCCAGCCTGACGTCCAGGCTGTGCAACCTCAGAACAGTTTAGGGCAGGCACGCTGTTGTTTTTGGCAAACTCTCCCCCAGCCTTGAGGCCCTACCAGCCTTTCGTGCTCAGGGTGGCTTTTCTAGTGCTGTTCCAAGGTCTCTTCTAGAACACTGGGAAGACTTAATTCTAGCCCTGGGCCCCAACTGCTCTGGGGGAAGAAGGTGGAGCCTTTCTAAAGCTCTGTCTGGAGGAGGGGGCTGAGGTCACACTAGGCTTGGCCCAGGTCACCACTACCATTCTGGGTAGTTGTGAAGAGCATGTGCTCTGGAATTAGACTTTTCTTAGGTTCAGTTACATCTGGGCCACTTAATATCTGTGTGACCTTAAGAAAGTTACTTAACCTCTCTGGGCTCAGTTACCTCATTTATTAGATGGGTTTAATAATAATTGTACCTTCCTCAAAGGGTTCTTGACAAGATGAAAAGCGTTAATATGGAAACACTTGGAATAGGGCTTGGCATAGTAAGTACTCAATAATGTTAACTAATAAGATTATTATTATTTCTCACTGGACATCTTGGTACAACAGGAAACCACAGAACGAAGGTACCATGGCATACATCATTCACCACGGGTGGCCATGGATACACGGGGTCAGGTTCCCTGGCTTGTCCTGTCGACCCTGAGCAAACTCTTCAGTCTCTGCAGCCAGAGGATCCCCCTTATCCCTCCTTACACTCCTACTTTGCCTCTGAACTGAGCTGCAAGTAGGGAGAGGAGAAAGGGTAGCATTCTACCTACTGGAGTTTGGTTTTGGTTTTGTCTTTTAGAGACAGGGTCTCACTGTCACCCAGGCTGGAGTGCAGTGTTGTGATAATAGCTCACTGCAGCCTCTAACTCTTGGGCTCAAGCGATCCTCCCACTTCAGCCTCCCAAGTAGCTGAGACTACAGGCCGCACCACCACACCCAGATAATTTTTAAACTTTTTTTAGAGATAGGGTCTCACTATGTTGCCCAGGCTGGTCTCAAACTCCTGGCCTCAAGCAATCCTCCTGCCTCGCCCTCCTGAGTCATGGGGATTACAAGTGCAACAAGCCACTATGCCCATCTTCTACCTACTGTTTAGGGGCCCTAAGTCAGTTGCTACTTTAAAACAACTGAACACATCCTGAGCTCTAACTTCAGCCCCTCCTTCTCTTCTCTCTTCTCCTCCTCCCTTCTTCTCTTCACTTCCCTCCATACTTTCCTGTTCTTTGTGCTATACCTCTCCTCCTTCCTTGTCTTCTAATCCCAGGGCAGAGCTGGGAGAGTGGGATGAGATCAGTGTACTCAAAGCCTCTGTTCCACCCAAACCACCAGGTCCTTTTCCCTTGTTTCTGAGTGGCCTTGAAAACCCTCAGTAACACTTCTCCCCTGCCCTTAGGTGCCTGCTACACCCAGGGAGGCCAGAAGAGGTGGACAGAAATAGTCTCCATGTCAATATGCTGCATTTTCCTTTCTCAGAAACCAGAGCACCACAGCCAGCTCTAGCCCAGGAGGAAAGTAAGAGGATGTTTTTGCAGCAGGTGTCCTTTGTCCTGTAACTACTAAACTGTCACCCCTCACTAAAGAGGATGCCTTTGCCTATGCTGTCCCCACCCCTTGAAGCGAGCTTCCTCGTCTATTGGGATAGGTAACTTTTTTTTCTTCAATAATTCTTTAATGTTATAAAATACCTGCCAGTGTTCACATTTCCTTGAATGATTTTTAATTCTTTTTCCTTTTTTAGTATGTTTGTTTGAAGTAGGAATCTAAACAAGATCTATATATTGTGATTAATTGATATGTCTCCGAAGTCTCTTGTTTATAGTTCTCTCTCTTTGTAAATCTCTCTCTCTCCCCTTGCACTTTTTTAAATGAAAACAAAATCTCATTGTTTATCTTACAGAATTTCCCAAATCTGGATTTTTTTTAAAAATTAAAACACAGTGATACCATTTAACATGTTTCTCTGTCTCTTGTAAAGCCAATAAATTGATAGTTAGATCCAGTGGCCAGGGTCAGGTTTGGTTATTATTATCTCTTTTTGTTCTTATTTTTTGCCAATATTACTTCACATGGGTGGTATATAACACCTGGTTGCCTCTCTTTTTGTCACATTGTCAGTCACTGTTGATCATTGCCTACATTCATTAATTCATGAGAGCATACAAAATTTTGTTACTCTGTTCTGTCATTACTTATTCATTTATTAGAGAGAATTCCCCATTTCCAGTGCTCTTAAATTGCTTTGTATAGATTCAGATTTCTATCTAGTATATTTTTCCTTCTGTTTGAAGGACTTCTGTCACTGTTTTTTTTTTTTTTTTTTTTGAGACGGAGTCTCACTCTGTCACCCAGACTGGAGTGCAGTGGCGTGATCTCGGCTCACTGCAACCTCCGACTCCCCGGTTCAAGCGATTCTCCTGCCTCAGCCTCCTGAGAAGCTGGGGCTACAGGCACCCACCACCATGCCTGGCTAATTTTTTGTATTTTTAGTAGAGATGAGGTTTCACCGTGTTAGCCAGGATGGTCTTGATCTCCTGACCTTGTGATCCACCTGCCTCGGCCTCCCAAAGTCCTGGGATCACAGGCGTGAGCCACTGCACCCAGCCATGTCATTGTTTTTTATAATGCAAGTCTTCTAGTGATCCTTGATATTTTAGATGTCTGAAAAAGTTTTTATTTCCCCTTCATTTTTGAAAGCTACTCTTGTTGGGTATAGAATTCTAGGATGACAATTTTTTTCCTTCAGTATTCAGAAGATGTTACTCCATTGCCTTCTGGCTTTCATCGTTTTCAAAAAGAAGTCTGCGGCCAGACGCAGTGGCTCATGCCTGTAATCCCAGCACTTTAGAAGGCCAATAAGGGCAGACAACCTGAGGTCAGGAGTTCAAAACCAGCCTGGCCAACATGCCAAAACTCTGTCTCTACTACAAATACAAAAATTAGCTGGGCGTGGTGGCCCACGCCTGTAATCCCAGCTACTCAGGAGGCTGAGGCAGGAGAATCACCTGAACCCAGGAGGCAGACGATGCAGTGAGCCAAGATCATACCACTGCACTCCAGCCTAGGCCACAGAATGACAGCAGACTTCTTTTTGTTTTTCTTTTTCTTTTTCTTTTATTTCTTTTCTTTTCTTTTTCTTTTTTTTTTTTTTGAGACAGAGTCTTGCTCTGTCACCCAGGCTGAAGTGCAGTGGCGTGATTTTGGCTCACTGCAAGCTCAGCCTCCTGGGTTCACGCCATTCTCCTGCTTCAGCCTCCCAAGTAGCTGGGACTACAAGCGCCCGCCACCACACCTGGCTAACTTCTTGTATTTTTAGTAGAGACAGGGTTTCACCATGTTAGCCAGGATGGTCTCGATCTCCTGACCTCGTGATCTGCCTGCCTTGGCCTCCCAAAGTGATGGGATTACAGGCATAGATCTCACTTGCGGCAGGCCGGATCATGGCACCATTGGTCCACTGCACCCTCTGCCTCTGGTTCAGGTGATTCTCTGCCCCACCTCCATGTGCTACCAAGCCTGGCTAATTTTTTTTGTTGGTTTGTTTGTTTGTTTTTGAGATGGAGTCTTGCTCTGTCACCCAGGCTGGAGTGCAGTGGTATGATATCGGCTCTGCAACCTCTACCTCTCGGGTTCAAGCAATTCTCTTCCTCAGCCTCCCAAATAGCTGGGATTACAGGCACCCACCACCACACCTGGCTAATTTTTTTTATTTTTAGTAGAGATGGGGTTTCACCATCTTGGCCAGGCTAGTCTTGAACTCCTAACCTCATGATCCACCCACCTTGGCCTCCCAAAGTGCTGGGATTACAGGTGTGAGCCACCACACCTGGCTAATTTTTTTTTTTTTTTTTGGTATCTTTAGTGGAAACAGGGTTTCACCATATTGGTCAGGCTGGTCTCAAACTCCTGACTTTGTGATCCCCCCGCCTCAGCCTCCCTAAGTGCTGGGATTACAGGTTTGAGCCACCGTGCCCAGCCTGCTGTCATTTTTAATGTTCTACCCTTGTACATAGTGTATCCTGTTTTCCTCTAGCTGCTTGTAAGAAATTCTGTTTCACACTGGGTTTTTTTTTTTTTTTTTTTTTGGAGACAGAGTCTCGCTCTGTCACCCAGGCTGGAGTGCAGTGGCGCAATCTCGGCTCACTGCAAGCTCCGCCTCCTGGGTTCACGCCATTCTCCTGCCTCAGCCTCCAGAGTAGCTGGGACTACAGGCGTCCGCCACCACGCCCAGCTAATTTCTTTTGCATTTTTAGTAGAGACGGGGTTTCACCATGTTAGCCAGGATGGTCTCGATCTCCTGACCTCGTGATCCACCCATCTCGGCCTCCCAAAGTGCTGGGATTACAGGCGTGAGCCACTGCGCCCAGCCTCATACTGGTTTTAAGCAGTTTGGTTATGATGTGTCTTTGTGTAGTTCTCCAGTTTTTTGTGCTAGGGGTTCACTGAGCTTCTTGGATTTGTGGACTTACAGTTTTCATCAAATTTGGAATATATTTGGCCATTATGTCTTCAAATATTTTTCTACTCTCCTCTTTTTCCTGGGACTCCAATTACACAAATATTAGGCCACTTGAAGTGCTCTGCTCTTTTTTGTTTTCCTCAATATTTCTTCTCTGTGTTTCTTTTTGGATAGTCTCTATGACTATAGCTTCAGGTTCATTTGTTTTTGCCTCTGCAGTGTTTACTCTGCTATTGATTTCATCCAGTATATTTTTTATTTCACATTATATTTTTCATTGCTAGAAGTTTAATTTGGATCTTTTTAATATCTTCCATGCCTTTATTTAACATACTTAATCTTTCTTTTATTTTCTTAAGCATGTAATAACTGTTTTAATGTCCTTGTCTACTAATGTTCTTTTTCTAACATCTGTGTCATTTCTGGGTCTGTTTCTATTGATTGGTTTATTTTCCTTATTATTGGTCATATTTTCCTCATTATTTGTATGCCCGTATCCAATAATTTTTGACTGGATAGTATACATTGTGAATTTTACCTCGTTGGATGTTGCATATTTTTGTATTTCTGTAAATACTCTTGAACTTTGTTCTGAGACACAGTTATTTGGAAACAGATCTTTTCAAGTTTGATTGTGTTTAAACATTGTTAGTTAGGACCATAATATCCACTAGTTTAGTGCTAACTTTGCCCCACTACGGAGATAATACCCTGCTGAGTACTCTGTCTGATGTCTTGTGACTTATGAGGTTTTTCAACTGGCTGGTGAGGACATACACTCCGGGGATTATTTCCTCTGCTTCTTTTGTGTGGTTGTTTCCCTAGACTCAGATACTTTCCTCACATACATGCTCTGATCAGTACTCAGCTGAAGACTCAATGGGACCCTCTGCAGATTTCTGCCTCTCTCTCTCTCACTGTCTCTCTCCTCCCACCTCCTGCCCCCCACCCTTATTCTCCTCCTTCATCTCTCTGTAGCTCTCTCCTGTCTGGTACACTGCCCTTAAAACTATAGCTGCCTTGGCCTCCCTGAATTCCCTGTTGCATCCCCTCAGCTCAGAGAGACTACTGGACTCTGCCTAGGTTGCTCCCCTTTGCACAGCAGCCTGGAAACTCTCTCAAGGCAGTAGGATGGAGCAAATGTACAGCTCAGCTCACTTGTTTTCCCTCTCTCAGGGATCACTGTCCTGTGCTGTCTGATATCCAAAACCATTGCTTCATATATTTTATACAACATTTTAATTGCTCCAGGAAGGAGGGTAAAGTCCATCCCTGTTATTGCATCTTGACCAGAAACAGCAGTTGTTCTGGGTAACTTCTGCTTAAATTTGTATATTCAGCTCAGGACCTTGCTTTCAGATTTCCCTATGCCCCACCATTATCTCCACCAGTGCAGGTTGGAAGCTCTTCTTTAGTGAGCTTATAATACCCTACCTGTGAGTATGACTATCGCTCATGAGTCTCTCTGCAGGGCCACCAAGTTGCTTTCTAGTCTGTGAGTTCATCTGGGGTACAGTTATGTCTACATATCTTTGTATTCTCCCTGGTGTCTTGCATATAGTAGGTGCTGAATTAAATGTTTAGGCGATCTCAGTAAACATATGATTCAGTTTAAAAAAAGAAATAAAAAGAAAAGAAAAAGCAAACAAGAAAGAAAAATAGAAAAAAAATAAATGTTTAGGAGAATGACGCCAGGTGCAGTGGCTCATTCCTGTGATCCCAACACTTTGGAAGGCCAAGGCAGGAGGATCACTTGAGACCAGGAGTTTGAGGTCAGCCTGGGCAACAGAGAAAGATCTTGTCTCTACAAAAACAAAAGTGAAAACATTAACTGAGCATGGTGGCATGTGCCGGCAGTCCCAGCTACTCAGGAGGCTGAAGCAGGAGGATCACTTGAGCCAGGAGTTCAAGGCTGCAGTGAGCTATCACCATGCCAGTGTACTCCATCCTTGGCAACGGAGCAAGACACTTACTTTAAAAAAACAAAAAAAGTTCAGGAGAACGAATGGAAAGAAACCCATAGTCACTTGGCCGTCACCAGCTATAACTAAACAATGATAAGACCATACCTATAACTGGCATTTACTATTAGACTCACCATAAACTATGGGCACTGACACTGACAGCTGTCTCTGGGCACCTCCCTCATCCTGAGCTGACCTGGCAATGTCCAGAGCACTCCCAAGAATGTGACTTTAAATATCCTGACCTTGACAATCCCAAGGCCTTCAATGGAGGGTGTGTGGCACTGAGACATATGAGTCATTCAAGGTGCCAGAAAAGTGTAACTGCTTCACTAAGGCTTTCAGAATACTCCCTGTCCTAAGGTGAGATGGAGGAAAGAAAATAAACATGGAAAAGCCTAGTAAACACTCTCCCCAGGGTTTGTCACATTCTCTACCTCCCACAGATGTGTCCAGAACTCTCTGATTATACAAGGGACACTGACAGAGTATCCCAGGCATACTCACTGCCAGGTCAGTGTCTGGACAAAGCAATCCTAATAGAGCCAAGGCAGAATCAAACATGATCAAGGAGTAAGGGAGCAGGGACTCAGGGCAAATCAGTTCCTGGAATCATAGTCTGCATACTTCCCAAAACCACCTTGGTTCCAGAAACCCATGCTTTTCAGGTCTAATAGACAAGGCTGTGCTGAGCTCTCACTCTGGACCCTACACAATGCACAGATACTATCAGGACAAAATGAGTCCTGCTGATCATCCCTAAAGAATGTAATACTAGGCCAGGCGCCGTGACTCACACCTGTAATCCTAGCACTTTGGGAGGCCGAGGCCGGCGGATCACTAGTTCAGGAGTTCGAGATCAGCCTGACCAACATGGTGAAACTCTGTCTCTACTAAAAATACAAAAATTAAAAACATATATATATATATATATATACACATTAGCCGGGTGTGGTGGCACAGGCCTGTAATCCCAGCTACTGGGGAGGCTGAGGCAAGAGAATCGCTTGAACCCAGGAGGGAGAGGTTGCAGTGAGCCGAGATCATACCACTGCACTCCAGCCTAGGCAACAGAGTGAGATTCCATCTCAAAAAAAAAAGTAATAATTTCCTTAAATGCAATGTTTCCCAAAGCGGGGCTCCCTAGCCACCCACATGTGAATCATCAAGGATATTTGTTAATAATGCAGATCCCCAAGCCCAATCCCAGATGGAAGGAATCAGATTCTTTGGGGATGAAGCCCAATAATCTGTATTTTTAATAAATGTCTTATGTACACAAAAGTGTGAGAACCACTGTTTTAATGTTCACAGAAGACATTAAAGCAGTGGTTCTGTGAAGACAGATTCGTTGTGCTTTGGGACCTGAGAATTATGTTAGGAGTTGAAAAGTCTCCAGCCCTTGTCACCTGGGCTTGAAGTTTCTTTGTGGTCCTCAAGTTTATTTGCTTCTGGTTGATTCTATGGGCTAGTATATGAAACCAGAGCTCTTTTTTTTTCCCCTTGAGACAGAGTTTCATTCTTGTTGTGCAGGCTGGAGTGCAATGGCACGATCTCGGCTCCCTGCAACCTCCACCTCCCAGGTTCAAGCAATTTTCCTGCCTCAGCCTCTCGAGTAGCTGGGATTACAGGCAGGCGCCACCAAGCCCAGCTAATTTTTGTATTTTTAGTAGAGATGGGGTTTCTCCATGTTGGTCAGTCTGGTCTAGAACTCCCGACCTCAGGCAATCCGCCCGCCTCTGCCTCCTAAAGTGCCGAGATTACAGGCGTGAGCCACCGCGCCCGGCCGAAACCAGAGCTCTTTGTGAGACTAGACTTTGAGTCTGGAGTCTGGCCTGGGTATTTCTTTCTCTAAGCAAATAGGTCTTAGTTCTCTTCCCAAATACCCAGCCTTACGTTTAGTCTCAAACTGTACCTTTGAGCAACTTGAAGAAACTGCCTGGGAGGCACTCTAAATCTGGTCGTTGCCTATAGGCTGTGTCCCACTTACATATGTCATGGAAGTTATGGTCACCTTTGTTTTAGGAGGAGTAAAAACCAGGAGGTGTGGCCGGGCGCGGTGGCTCACGCCTGTAATCCCAGCACTTTGGGAGGCCAAGACGGGTGGATCACGAGGTCAGGAGATCGTGACCATCCTGGAAAACACGGTAAAACCCTGTCTCTACTAAAAATACAAAAAATTAGCCAGGCATGGTGGCGGGTGCCTGCAGTTTCAGCTACTTGGGAGGCTGAGGCAGGAGAATGGCGTGAACCCGGGAGGTGGAGCTTGCAGTAAGCCGAGACTGCGCCACTGCACTCCAGCCTGGGCAACAGAGCGAGACTCAGTCTCAAAAAAAAAAAAAAAACCAGGAGGTGCTTGAGAAAGGGCTAGGGATAAGCCTTCAACCATATCCTATATCCCATATTCCATATCCTATAGCCCACCTCCATATCCCATAGTCCATATCCCATATCCCACATCCATATCCCATATCTCATATCCCACAGCCCATATCCCATGTCCCATATTCCATATCCCATATCCCACCCCCATAGCCCATATCCCACATCCATATCCCATATCCATATCCCACATCCATATCCCATAGCCCATATCCATATTCCATATCCCATATCCATATCCCATAGCCCATAGCCCATATCCCATATCCATATCTCATAGCCAATATCCATATCCCATAGACCATATCCATATCCCATGTCCCATGTCCCATGTTCCATATCCCATATCTCATATCCCATATCCTGTATCTCATATCCCATATCCCGTATTTCATATCCCATATCCCGTATTTCATATCCCATATCCCATCTAATGCACTCCCCCATCCCTGCTTCTGTTCATATTAGGTTAGTGCAAAAGTAATTGCAGTTTTGCAATTCTTTTCGATGGCAAAAAACGCAATTACTTTTGCACTAACCTAATACTATTGGGACAAAGTTTTCACGGCTTTCTAGTCCTCTCAGCCATTTTTTTTTTTCTTTTTTTTTTTTACCATAGGCAGAAAGGGCTTCTCTTATCAAAGCTGTATTTTCTTCCTTCTCTGTTTTGGGGTAGGCTAGTTTGAACATAAGCTTACCCTTTTTTTTTTTTTTTTTTTTGAGACGGAGTCTCGCTCTGTCACCCAGGCTGGAGGGCAGTGGCATGATCTCAGCTCACTACAACCTCCACCTCCTGGGTTCAAGAGATTCTCCTGCCTCAGCCTCCCGAGTAGCTGGGATTACAGGTGTGCACCACCACGCTGGGCTAATTTTTGTATTTTTAGTAGAGACGGGGTTTCATCATGTTGACCAGGCTGGCCTCGAACTCCTGACCTCATGATCTGCCCGCCTTGGCCTCCCAAAGTGCTGGGATTACAGGCGTGAGCCACTGCACCCGGCCAGCAGCTTACCTTTTTATAGTACTTTACTAATAGTAACAAGAAGGAGCCAACGCAATCCAATACTCTACATTTTTCTACTAAGTAGTGTACCGCTACAGCCGCAGTAGGCACACAATCTGCACCCCAAGTCACAACAGGAAACTGTATAGCTAATTAGATGGCCAGTTTCTCAGCTGAAAATGTAGGGGTTCTTTATCCTTCGTCTTACCTCTTTGGTTGGACAATCCCATTTTTAGGGCCTGTCTCTTGAAACACCTTATGTAACTCATTTCTGTATCAGTTAGGAATCTTTAGGTTGCAGTAAACCAATCTCCAATTCAACTGGTTTAAATAATATGGAGAAGTTATTGGCTCACTTTACTGTAAAGTCCAGAGGAGGAGGTGGCTTTAAATAAGGCTTGAGGCCAGGCGTGGTGGTCATGCCAATAATCCCAGCAATTTGGGAGGACAAGGTAGGTGGATTGCTTGAGCCCAGGAGTTTGAGACCAGCCTGAGCAACATAGCGAGACCCTGTCTCTACAAAAAAAAATTTAAATTAGCTGGGCAAAGTGACATGCATCTGTGGCCCCAGCTACTCAGGAGGCTGAGGAGGGAGGATCACTTGAGCCTATGAGGTCAAGGCTGCAGTGACTGTAATCACACCACTGCAGTCTAGCCTGGGCAACAGAGTTAAGACCCTATCTCAAAAAAAAAAAAGGTAAAAAGGGGAGGGGGGAGGGACAGCATTAGGAGATATACCTAACGCTAAATGACGAGTTAATGGGTGCAGCAAACCAACATGGCACATGGATACATATGTAACAAACCTGCACATTGTGCACATGTACCCTAAAACCTAAAGTATAATAATAATTTTTTAAAAAATTCACAGAAAAAAAAAGTAAAAAGTAAATAAGGCTTGATCCAAAAGTTCATAAAATGTTACCATGAAGTCAGTTCCCCCCCTTCTCTCTCTGCCTTTCATGGCATCATCATGTTTCATACAGTGGTCTTCCAACCGCTCCAGATTTTCCCATAGTAGTCATGGCATGGCTATAGCAATTCACGCCTTACATCTTCATACTAGTAGCTGCTATAAAAGTCCTGGGACTCACATTCTCTCACTCACTTAAAATGGATCAAGTGCCCATCCCTGAACCAGCCACTGTGGTCAGTGCGCTAATTAACTTAGCAATGGTTGGGAAGAAGAGCTCATCACACCCAAATCACATGGTTGAAGATGTGAAATCCTCTAAAGGAAAACCATGACTATGGCAACAGGCAGGGAACAGACACTGGCCAGGCACCCAACAAGGGGTTTGTGGCCAAATAGCCAAAAATGAGTGTGATCTACTAATTTTTTCCCATACTTGAGTTAAAGTGATCTTACTAAAACTCAGATTCGATCCCATCACCCTCCTGTCTTAAATCTTCAGGCTTCCCGTGGCCTTTTGAATAAGGTCAATATTTGTTCATAAGGTTGGCAGGGTCCTGTATGATCTGGCCAAACTCTCTTCTCTTCCTCCATCACACTTCAGATAAACTGACCCTTTTTAGTGTCTTAAATTTGCCATGCCCTTTTTGAGCTTTCAAGCATGGTCTTCCCTATAACTGAACTTTCATCATACTTCTTTGGCTAATTCCTACTCAATCCTCAGATTTCAGTTTAAAAGTCACTTTTTCCTGGAAGCTTTCTCTGAGTTCCTAGTACTGAGTCATGTACCCCTCCACGGACTCCACATCACCTCTAATTTTTTTTTTTTTTTTTTGACAGAGTTTCACTCCGTCGCCAAGGCTGGAGTGCAACGACATGATCTCGGCTCACTGCAACCTCTGCCTCCCGGGTTCAAGCAATTCTCCTGCCTCAGCCTCCCAAGTAGCTGGGATTACAGGCACGCACCACCATGCCCAGCTTTTTTTTTTTTTTTTTTTTTTGTATTTTCAGTACAGACAGGGTTTGCCATGTTGGCCAGCCTGGTCTCGAACTCCTGACCTCAGGTGATCCACCTGCCTCGGCCTCCCAAAGTGTTGGGATTACAGGCATGAGCTACTGCTCCCAGCCTCCAATTTCTAATATATATCATTTCTTAGTGTCATTGGCATTTAATAAAAGATAAGGAGATCATTACCATGGTCCTCAAGAAATGACTACCTGAACTAAAAGCGTGGCTGCAGAGACAAATGAGGGAGAGAGGGTGATGAGGGAAGCATTTAGAATAACTCCCATGTTTCTGGCCTGGTTAATAGGAGAACACTGGTGTCATGAGAAGGAGGTTAGATCCTATCAAGCCATGATGGAGCTGCAGTAGACAACTTTAGGTGTCCTGTACTCTATACCCTCTCTCCCTGCTCAGATTCGGGCGCAGCTGTGGCAGACAGTCCCCCTAGGCACTCACAGCTTCCCTCCTTAATGGCCACCACATGGCTGGCTTCCTGCCTTGGGCAGCCCAGAAATGCAGGGAGGCTAATATCCCCAGCACAGCGCTCAAGAAACGGGGTGTGAGAGACCATTGAATAAGTGCCCTGGCCTCCTATGCTGCTGAGGGCCAATCTGAGACGCATTCTACTCAGTTCCTTACGGGCCCAGCCAGATCGAGTTTCATTTGCTCACAGTGGTAACCAGCTCAATAACATACTCTTTGTGGCTTTTCCTTCTTCCCTGCCTCACTCTTTTTGCTCTCGCACCCTGCTTCCCAGGATCATCTCCCAAATAAACTCCCTGAGCTCAAGTTCAAGTCTCAGTCCCTGCTTTCATCCCAAACAGAAACCATTGAAGACTCTGACAGAGAAAATAAGAGAAGTAGGTTGAGGGGCAGCTGGCACCTTAACAGCCACCTGTACTGTGAGAAGCCCATGGGACAACACAGGGCCATGATGTTGGCAGGGATTTGACCTCTGCTCAACCTACAGAACATTTTCCCGTTATTTGTCACTGTCGATCTCTCTCTTTGACATGCTTCACTGACACAATCCTTCCCTGGTCTTCCTCCTACATTCCTGGCTACTACTTTCAGTTTCCTTTGTAAAATAAAGTTGCCAGTGTTGAGGCTGGGTGATGGGTACCTAGGAGGCTGTGACAGAATGTTTTACTTTTGTGTGTCTTACTCTTTCGAAAATACTTTTTGGGTTTTGTTTTTTGTTTTTTGTTTTTTGTTGAGACAGACACCAGGCCTCCAAAATGCTTTTAAAGAATAACTTTTAGGCCAGGCGTGGTGGCTCATGACTGTAATCCCAGCACTTTGGGAAGCCGAGGCAGGAGTTCGATCACCTGAGGTCAGGAGTTCGAGACCAGCCTGGCCAACGTGGTGAAACCCTGTCTCTACTAAAAATACAAAAATTACCCAGGCGTGGTGGCGCATGCCTGTAATCCCAGCTACTGGGGAGGCTGAGGCAGGAGAATCGCTTGAACTCGGGAGGTGGAGGTTGCAGTGAGCCGAGATTGTGCCACTGTACTCCAGCCTGGGCAACAGAGTGAGACTCTGTCTCCAAAAAAAAAAAAAAAAGAAGGAGAACTTTTAAATGGGGTTTCTCTTCTCATTTCTTCTTCATCTACCTAATGGTTTTCACATGTGTGCAGAAGCTTACATACGTGTCACCTGGGGATCTTGTTCAATGCATGCTCACCTTGCCCTACCTGAATGAGCCCCTGCTATTTTTCTGACTTTATCTCCCATCACTCCCATGTGCCTACATTGCTCCAGCCACACTGGTCTTCCTCCTCTTCCCCAAACACACTGATAAGTCCTCCATGCCTCTATGACCTTTGCACTTGTGTAACCACAAATGACAGATACCACTACATGATCTCTGCTCAAATGTTACCTCCTCAAAGCAGTCATTCTAAAATAGTGTGCATGCACACACACACGCATACACCCTCTATCACACTGACCTGTTTTATTGTCTGCATAAAACCTGTCACTATCTAAAAATATCTGGCTTACTTACTTGTTTATTTGGATTTTGGCCACCAGCTCCATATTGGCTAGCACTCCTAGAAGGTGAGTTCCTATTTACTGCCCCATCACAACTCTGGGCATATTCAAGCAGCTTGATGAATATGTGTTGTGTGGATGAAGAGCTATATGCCTACAGGACTTGGGAGGGAGAGCTGGGGGCATAGACATAGGAGCTGGCATCATCACAACAGTAACAGTGGAAACCATTTCGCAAAACGGTTTGCCCAGTAAGAGTGGGTAGAAGTGAGGAAGACCAGAATAGAATCCAGGAGATCAGCCACAGAGCGGAAAAAGGAAAAGGAGCCTGGGAAGGAAACCAAGAAGCAGCCAGGGAGGCCGGACAAGCACTGGAGGGAGAACTGCCATAGAAACCACGATAGACAGAGTTCAAAAAGAGGAAGTGGTGGACAGAGCAGGCCAAGATGAAACATACCCAGTGGATTCTTGTCACTAGGAAGTCACAGGAAACACTCAGTTTTAGTAAAATAAGGGGCAACTGGCAACCAATGAAAGTCTCTGAACAAATGCCCCAGCCTCCTGCCATTTGGAGGGACAATTATAATAATAAGCTCGAAAGTATGCCCTTTGTTGGCTTGTCTTCCTTTCCTGTTTCATTCTCCCCACTCCCTTCTCCCCCCTCCCTTTACCCTGCTCCCTAGAATCCCTTACCACATAAACAATTAGCATTTTAATCTGTCTCAGGCTTTGCAATCCAGGAAATCCAAACTAGAATAGACTAGCTGCATTTCTCACCTGTTTCTGTTTTCCTAAGAGGGAACGAGACTTTCCCTTTACATTTCATCATCCAAAACTAGTTTGTGTTCCCATGTCTAAACTAATTATAGCCACCAGGGAAAGGGATTATTAGGATTCGCCTAGACCAACCATGCTTCATTCCCTGGAGCTGGGCATGCTGGGCATCGATATCAAGCCAGGTCCTGGTTCCATCTCCAAACCATCAAGATTCCCAAGACTGGCCGGGCACGGTGGCTCACGTCTGTAATCCCAGCACTTTGGGAGGCCGAGGCGGGCGGATCATGAGATCAGGAGATGGAGACCATCCTGGCTACAGTGAAACCCTGTCTCTACTAAAAATACAAAAAATTAGCCGGGTGTGGTGGCGGGTGCCTGTAGTCCCAGCTACTTGGGAGGCTGAGGCAGGAGAATGGCGTGAACCCGGGAGGCGGAGCTTGCACTGAGCCCAGATGGTGCCACTGCACTCCAGCTTGGGCCACGGAGCAAGACTTGGTCTAAAAAAACACAAAAAGATCCCCAAGACTAATGAGTACGGGGGCCCCTGGCAAGGATGACACCTCTCAACCTCTACACATACGCCCAATTGCATCCACCACAGCGAAGGACTGCTGTACATTCACCCCTCCCCTCCGCAGAGCACTATGCTGAGTGCTGTGGGACAGAATGCTAAGATCGTAACATAGGATTTCTAACCTGACGGGGATGTCATCTGGACACATTACATACACAATATAATGTGAAAACACAGAGGACAGCACAGTGGATTGCAACTCAGAGAGGGAAGACTTAGGGTAGACTCGGTTGTGCTGAAGAAACAAAAATCCCCTCAGATTTACGTGTCTCACACTACATAGCGCCCACAGGTGGACAGAAGATTCTACTCCATGGCACCACGCACACTCCAGAACCTCCAGCCTGAGGGAACAGCATTTTTTTTTTTTTTTTTTTTTAGACGGAGTTTTGCTCTTACGCCCAGGCTGGAATGAAGTGGCACGATCTTGGCTCACTGCAACCTCCACCCCACCAGAGTTCAAGCAATTCTCCTGCCTCAGCCTCCCGAGTAGCTGGGATTACAGGCATGCACCACCACACCTGGCTAATTTTCGTATTTTTAGTAGAGATGGGGTTTCGCCATGTTGCCCAGGCTGATCTCGAACTCCTGACCTCAGGTGATCCACCTGCCAAAGCCTCCCAAAGTACTAGGATTACAAGTGTGAGCCACCGTCCCAGGTCTGAGAACAGCTTTAATCTGGATGTCACCCATTGCTGAGCCAGAGGGAAAGACAGCTCAGAGGGTTTTGAATTAGCAATTGAATTCTGGAATTCTTGGCCCAGAAGTGAAATGTATGACTTCCACTCACAACCCATTGGCTAAAGCTGGTCACATGGCCCCATCGAACTACAGAGAGCCAGGAAGAGAGATCCTACCATATGCCAGAAGGCAGAGAGGCACAGATATTTAGTGAGCATTGGAAAGACATCCAGAAACCACCAAGGAAGAATGACATTTGAACCAAGATTTGAAAAATATTTTAGTCTTCAATAGATGAAGTTAAGGGCCAGGGAGGAGGATCTGCCAGGTAATTATATAAGAGAAGTCACGGAGGCATGAAATGGCCTGGCTGGTATGACCAAAAGCCAGGCTGAATGAGGGGACAGGGATTGGCCTGGGATCCCCATCCCAGGGGATGGGAAAGGAAGGAGGCAGGAAGGCTGAGCCTAACTGTGAAGGGCTTTGAATCACATAATAAGGATTTTGTACTCTACTAGATTATTGCCCATAGAGAGCTACCAAAGAGTTTTCAAGCAGGAAAGCATCATGATCTGATTTGTGTTTTAGGAAGATAACTTTGGCAGCAGAATGGGAAGAAGATTGGATGGGAGAGAGATCAAAGGCTGGGAGACTCTAAGAGGCTGTTGCAGTATAGTCCAGGTAGGTGGTAAGAAGAAACTGCAGTGAGGAAGGGGCTGGGAGAATATGAAGGAGGAGGTAGACGGGAGAGACAATTCTAATCTAAAAGGACCACTGCTTCTTTTTTTTTACTTTTATGGAAATATTCAAACATGTACAAGAGTAGAGAGAATAGTTTAATGAACCCCCACATACCATCACCCAGCTTGGTTATCCATACATGGCTGATTTTGTTTCACTTCCACCCCTCACTTCACCCCACTAAATTATTTTCAAGCAAATTCCCATATCATATTATTTAATCTTTAATTTCTTCATTATGTGTTCCAAAAGATAAAAACTTCTCTGGAACATGACTACCATACCATTATCACCCTAAAAATTAACAATGATTACTTAATGTTATCAAATATCTAGTCAATATCAAAATGTCCCTGATGGCCTCTTTTATTTTTTCCCAGTTGGTTTGTTTGGATTGGGATCTGAACAAGGTCCTCATATTTCTTTTTTCTTTTCTTTCTTTCTTTCTTTATTTTTCTTTTTTTTTTTTTTTTTTTAGAGACAGAATCTCACTCGGTCACCCAGGCCAGAGTGTAGTAGTGCAATCTCGGCTCACTGCAGTCTCAACCTCCTGGGCACAAGCAATCCTGCTGCCTCAGCCTCTCAACAACCTGGGACCACAGGTGCAAGCCATCACACTCAGCTAATTTTTAACTTTTTTGTAGAGACTGGGGTCTCGCCATGTTGCCCAGGCTGGTCCTGAACTCCTGGTCTCAAGCAATCCTCCCATCTCAGCCTCCCAAAATACTGGGATTACAGGTGTTAGCCTCATGCCCGACTGGCCTTCACATTTCACTTGGCCCTCCCTCTTTTTCTCTCTTGTCATTCGTTCATTGAGGACTCTGCATCATTTGTCCTATAGAATTTCCCAAATTCTGGATTTTGCTGATGAAATCTCCCCACCACCACCACCATTTACCATCCCTATCTTCCTCCTGCAATTCCTGTAAACTGGTGGCTGATTATAAAACTCTTCTCCTTTTTAACAGAAGCAGAGGGAGAAGGAAAGGGGGAAGGGAATTACTTATCAACACCTACTGTGTACCAGGCACTGTGTGGGTTCTTGTATAAACATGATCTCATTTAATCCTCACTGATACCCTTTGAGGTGAATATTTATTATCACTATTCTTATGGATGAGGAAACTGGGACTCAGAAAATCTGAGTCTCACAAATTCATCTGACAAAACTGGAAAATGACGGAACCAGGGTTGAAACCTGGCTATGTTTGACTCCAGAGCCCCTTCTCATTGCACTACACAACCTTGGAGTGAAAAGGGGCTTGGCACATGAGTGATGGTGCAGGAAGGAGGTCTAGCTAGCCTGAGTCCTGGGACTATTATTCATACTGTTCAGTGTTAATAATACACATTGTGACTTCATATGTGCCAAGTACCTTACATGCATCACGAGGATCTGGACAATGGATGCTTTATTATCCCCATTTTACTGGTGGGGAAATTGAGACAGTGAGGTCCAGAAAGGGCAAGTGGCTTGCCCTGGGCAGTGCAGGTGGTCTCACCAGGTTTTGCTCCCAAGTTTGTCTGCCAGTGGAGCCCATGTTTCCACCACTGTCCTACGTGGCCTCTCCTCACGAATGGCTCCAACCTCCTGGATGCGATGGATGAAGCCGGGTGCAGAGAGGGAAAGAGCAGCCCAACTTTCCTAACTGGAGGACTGAAGCGAGAGCTCTCACTGTCGGCCTAGTGTGGATCGACTCGTTTCCATCACATTCCCCAACCAAGGACAGTCTATACCAAGCTCACAGCACTGAGGCGCTGGGGGAGGGCCAGCCCACACCTAGCCCCGTCAATCTTGGTGGCATGGACTCCCTCCTAGAGCTTTCTCAGGAGGCCCCATTTCCTACTGCAGCGGGGCAAGAATTCAGGAGGAGCCCAGTCAAAGGGGAGACAGAGGCAGTGCTCCCTGTGAGCAGCTCTTCCTCCCCAGAGCTGTCATGGACAATTGGAGAGAAAAACCGGGACATTCTCCCCCACCAGGATATTTTGTATGCTTTGCACTTACTGCTGCGTTCCCTTCATCTAAAAGCTCTAAAATTTCAAATAAAAAGGTACAATGAAAGCAGCAGCAGGATAAATAGCCACAGTGATCTGAGCTGAAACCCTGGAAGCTTTATTCACATCTTTAGAAAAACTCTGAAGGCTCCTAGTAGCAGCTGCAGTACAAAGCCTCACACTTTAATTCTAAGGCTGCCAGAAATAGGTCTGTCAGGCCTGAAATATCACTGCATTTCATTACTCTTAAATGTGCATTACCATCTCCGCTTCATTACCAGCTGGGGGGTATTCTCTGGATCGACTTCGGAGAGCACCAGGGATCTGGGACATATGGGTAAGGGCAGAGGACAGAGTTGGGTCTAGAACACCCGGATGGGCAGGAAGACCTAGTGGGCTTAAAGATCACACCAAAGCCCACAGGAGCGGAGGATCCATGTTCCCAGCAGAGGAAGGCGAGCTGCACTCTCCAAGTCTGATGTCACCCGCTTGGGCGGTGAAGCCAGTAGGAGATGGGAGAGGCAGCGGCAGGACTGCTGGGGCGGTGGAGAGGACAGTTTTTAAGCACGGAATAGGGCTTGTGGAAGCAATGGGTAAAGGGCCGGAGCTTTCGAGCCCAGCAGCAGGTAGGAACTGGTCAAAGGAAATTAGGCCATCAAGGCCCGGGGAAATCACAGGCACAAAGCAGCCACTGCAAAATCCTGGAGGGAGACGGCTGCTGGAGATTTGGAAGTTTGGAGCCTGGAGCAATCTGCATGTTTATAATAAAACTGACACTCAGGGCAGCTCTGAATAATTCAGTAGGCACTGTGATCTCGTTACAGTGCGTGTCCCTGGGGTACAAAGGGAGAGGGGCTGGCTCGGCCCAGGCTGGCTGCCGCCACCAGGCTCCCTGAAAGGGCGTGACAGATGGGCCGACACCAGCCACCACCCAGTCACGCTTCGCACGGTGATTGGTTTTCAAAGGAGGACAGGGTTTGTGAATGGAGCCAGCTTGTTGCTTGCTGCCTTCAAATGGATGCTGCTGGGTCGCGTGGCCAGCCAGGCCCCCTTGTGAATGGGGCATCGCCAGTGGGTGGTGAACAAGCCAGAGATGACTCCCCGCTCCCCTCGCCTGTCATTGCTAAAGCCGAGATGGAGGGAAAGGGGAGCAGGGCCCCTGACCCTTCTCTCTGCTGATGAACTTAACCCTCCATTGGTCCTTCTCTGCTCTAACCCTGCATCAGTGAGAATTACATTCAGGCGCATATACCAAAAAACAAAAACAAAAAGTTAAAACTGGATGGGAGTGTCTTTTTCTCTCATGTAAACAAATCCAAAGATAACTAGTACGGACCTAGTTTGTGAGCTCCACCACCATCAGAGACCTAGGCCCCTTTCCCCTCACTGCCCTGCCATCCTCAGTCCTCAGCGTGCTAGTCCTGGTCCCACGTGACTGCTCAACTCCAACCTCACGTCCACATTCCAGCCATCAGGAAAAGAAGATGGGAAGAAGGCGCCCAGGGTGCATGTTAGTCATTGAAATTTCCCAGAAGCTGCCACATACACAATAGATAACAATTTAGTTACATGGCTACACTTAGCTGCAGGAGAGGTTGGGAAATGTACGCTTGTCTTATATGGCCATTTGTTTGTTGGGAGACAAGGCTCCATGGTTCTATTCCATTTCTACACATCTTGCAAGTGAGTCATTGACTGTCCTTTGTTCCAGATTATCATTTTCAGGATATAGTGGACAGCCCTGGAAGATCTACAATGTCTCCCTCCCAAAGGGGCAGGCATGCTGCCCCTTATAAAATATACATGGACCGGCCGGGCGCAGAGGCTCACGCCTGTAATCCCAGCACTTTGGGAGGCCGAGGTGGGCAGATCACGAGGTCAGGAGATCGAGACCATCCTGGATAACATGGTGAAACCCCATCTCGGCCGGGCGCGGTGGCTCACACCTGTAATCCCAGCACTTTGGGAGGCTGAGGCGGGCGGATCACGAGGTCAGGAGATCGAGACCATCCTGGCTAACATGGTGAAACCCCGTCTCTACTAAAAATACAAAAAATCAGTTGGGCGTGGTGGCGGGCGCCTGTAGTCCCAGCTACTCGGGAGGCTGAGGCAGGAGAATGGCGTGAACCCGGGAGGCAGAGCTTGCAGTGAGCCGAGATTGCGCCACTGCACTCCAGCCTGGGAGACAGAGTGAGACTCCGTCTCAAAAAAAAAAAAAAAAAAA
>NW_026652288.1:47092841-47094579 GCF_009828535.3 Hylobates moloch
ACACACACACACACACACACACACGGACCATTCTAAAAGATCTGGGTTCCCTAAGTTCAGGGTTCCTGTCTTGAAATGCAATCCACTGTGTGTGCAGGCATCACCAGGCCCTTTCTGCAAAATCCTGTGGGAATTAGGGCTGATACTCTTGCTACTGCTATTGCTGTGAATAATAAACTGTCCTTCATCTCTGACCTAGGAGTCTGGGCCTCTATCACAAGCTATGACACTGGTGGGCTAATTTGTTAGCTTGTAAGTAGGATAAAATCTCAGACCCTTTACAGTTCCTGACAGTGTTCAGCTAAGAATCAGGGTTTCTGCAGGGGTAGTTACTAGAAATCTACCATAGGCTTCTTCCCAGCTACTTGAGTTGGCCATACAGGTGTTTCCAGGTATCTGGACCCCTCCCACAACCAAACAGAAGGGAGTGCCTTCAGGTGAAACTCCAGTCACTTCCAAAATTATAGCAGGTCTCAAAATGCCTAAAGACAGTAGGAGTCGGCCAGGCACAGTGGCTCACACCTATAATCCCAGCACTTTGGGAGGCCAAGATAGGAGGATCACTTGAGCCCAGGAGTTCAAGACTAGCCTGGGCAAAATAGGGAGACCCTGTCTCTACCAAACAAAAAAAAAAAGAAAGAAAGAAAATTAGCTAGGCATGGTGGCACATGCCTGTAGTCCTAGCTTCTCAGGAAGCTGAGGTGGGAGGATCACTTGAGCTCAGGAGGTTGAGGCCGCAGTGAGCCATGATTACACCACTGCACTCCAGCCTGGGTGACAGGGTGAGACCCTATCTCAATTTAAAAATAAAAAGTAAAAAAAAAAGACAGGGAGCTCATGCACCTGCTTACCTCCTTAGCTCTGAGTGTTCTCTAAAGAACCCCATGGACTTCCTTGTCTCCATCCAGCAGGACCAGGTGCAGGCCTTGGGATCCGGATTTATACCAGGTGCTACCAGAGCCAGCAGGCAGACCCAGCAGGAATCCCTTAATAGCATTCTCAGGATATCCAGGGCTCGAGGTGTTTCCTGGGCCAACAGGATAAGGACAGGGAGGTCAATCCAGTGCCAGGGACTCTGCCTCCTGCCTCATTGCCAAGGGGAGAGACTCTACACAATGAAATCTGGATTACATACTAAAAGGCTTCAAACCCCTAAATGCAAGGTGATGTCCCAGACTGAATCCTGAAACAGAAAAAGGACAGGAGTGGAAACATGTGAAATCCAAATAAAGTCTGTAGTTTGGTTAATAGCATTGTTCCAATGTTAATTCTTCATTTTGACAAACGTACCATGGTTAAGTAAGATACTAATTTTGGGGGAAGCAGGGTGAAGAGTACATGGGAATTCTCCACACTATTGTTGCAACTTTTATGTACATCTAACAATTTTCCAAAATAAAAAGTATACTAAAATAAAATAAAGCTAAAAAAATTCAAGACCTAAGCTCAAGATTTCAGAGGCAGGAAAAGAAAAATATGAAGGGTGGGGCATGGTGGTGCATGCCTGTAATCCCAGCACTTTGGGAGGCCGAGGCAGGCAGATTACTTGAGTCCAGGAGTTCAATACCAGCCTGGCCAGCATGGTGAAACCCTGTTTCTATTAAAAATAAAAAAATTAGCCTGGCATGGCACGCACCTGTAGTCCCATCTACTCAAAGACTAAGGCGGGAGAATCGCTTGAACCTGGGAGTTGGAGGTTGCAGTGAGCCGAGATCGTGCCACTGCACTCCAGGCTGGG
>NW_026652288.1:47094979-47154638 GCF_009828535.3 Hylobates moloch
TGGTCTCGATCTCCTGACCTCGTGATCCGCCCGCCTCGGCCTCCCAAAGTGCTGGGATTACAAGCGTGAGCCACCGCGCCCGGCCTTATTTCGGGGCCATTTAAAAACGGCGGCAGACGCAAGGCCCGAGGGCCAACGCAAGAACCTCCCACGGAAAGCTCCAAGGAGGCGGGGATTTGTGCCTCACTGTTGTGTTCGTGATTCATCTGCGGCGCCTGGAGAGTGTCTTGAACATAGTAGGCGCTCAGTAAACATTTTTGAAAGAATAACATAATCCCTCTCGGCCTCAGTTTCCTCCCGTGTACAGGAAGGGTTTGATCTCGGAGGGCCCTATCAACTCTGAAATTCCAGGATGCTGAGATTAAATCCCATGTGTACTGCTGTGGTTTTGCTTTTAGTTTTTCGGGGACATTTTTAGTGCTACCCTTTATGATGTGCCAGGAGTGAATTTGACACCAGATGGCTTTTTTTTTTTTTTTTTCTTAATAAGAAAGAAGACAAAGGGAGGGAGAAAAATATTTTCCAACTGGCAGTGCTGACAGCATTTTGGAAAAGAATCCAGGGAGGCAAAGAGGAGCTGTTTCAGCCTGATTCTGCCTCCTCCTGCACACTCTGCCACCCTGGCCTCCACCATAAACGAGGTAGATCTGAGTGGAGATTTTTATGGATGAGGCAAAGGGAGCATCATTACAGGAGGCTCCACCCCGAGTTAGCACTTGCTTTGTCCTCTGTGGCAGTCACAGCGAACTGGCCCCTGAGCCGCATGGTGGTGGATTCCAGCTATAGGCAGGGCTCTGGCTAAAGGCTGGGTCTGGTGTTAATTAGAAGAACAGAGAGACACCTGGCGAATCAAAAGTTGGCGCTCCCTGCCTGGGGAACATTCAGGAAAAATAGCCAAAGTGGCAGTGCCTCTTCTGGAATTCCTTTTCTCTGGGATCCCAACTCCCTCTCATGGAAAGGCAGGGTGGAGAAGGGTTCCTTGCTCAAAATGACCTCTAGCTGAGTTTTTAATATGTCATGGCGCAGGGAAGGGAAATTCCTAGAATAAGACAATTTGGCAGTGTGCACAGGGGTGTCAACCAGGGATGCTGCAGGCAGTCTGCTTGGGTTCAAATCGTGGCTCCACTACTTACTAGTTGTTTGATAAGGATAAGTGACTTTATCTTTCTGTACCTTAGTTTCCCCAACTGTAAAATGGAATAATTAAAATTCCCACCAAAGGCAATTGTTGTGTGGACTGAATTAGATAATACAAGAAAAGTGCCAGTGGTCTGCCTCTTCAAACAGACACTGGCACAAGGCAAGCACTCAATATTTTCCTATTTAATTAACAGGACCCCCAAAACTAGAACCTTGGGCTGGACAGGTCTCAAAATGGCTGCCTGTGAAGAGCCCCACTGTGGTACTATCACCTTTGGGCAAAGAAGTCTCCATCCAGCTGACTGGTCCCTCCCTCCTCCTTCACATCCCCAGGAACCTGGAGGAAGGCCACACACGATGAGCAGAAATTATGTGTCAGGCTCCAACTTGATGGATCACCTCCAAAGGGATCTTGGAGGGAAGAAGGGAGTAGTGGGCAAGGAGAAGAGGACTGTTGGTGCCAGTTTGGGAGGCTGGGACTAATGCAGTAGATGGTATATAAACCAGTGCACTGTATACCATAGGTGGCTTGTGATGGCCACCCATGGTCTATACCTCTGTTGAATGTCCTTGATTTTCTACTGATAAATTGTTTCAGATGCAGTGTTCTCGAATTTGACCAGCAAACTCCCTGAGGCCAAGTCTTGTCTTTCTGTCATGGTATCCACCCGACACAAACATGTCAAAGACGCTACTCACAAAGTAAAGACTTCAGAGGCATTTATTGATTGGATGAGATGTTAAACAGGGGAGCGGATTGGAATTCCAGACTGCATGGGCAAGGGGAGACAGAGGCAGCTGGGCATGTAAGGATCAGAGGTGTGACTCATCTGCTGGCCCCAAGTATCTTCCCTCAAACCCACAGTAGAAAATCAAGTAGCAAATCTATTTATCAGTAGAAAATCAAAGACATCCAACAGAGTTATAGACCATAGGTGGCCAGCACAAGCCACCTATGGTATATAATGCACTCCAAATATTCCACTCAAACCTCTCCAGCTTCCAGAAAGTCAGCGACACCAGGGTTCTCAGCCTGTCCTGCCACAGGGGAGGTGATATCCATGCCAGCCCTGGGAAAATATATCTCTCCAGCTACTCTGTCATTCCTGGCATGGAGGAGCCTCCAAGGCAAACTTTGCTGCCATTTCTTTCCCTTTTCTGAATGGACATTGGACTTCCATTGCTGTAGTCAGGACAGAGCCCACTGTTGCCCTGAGATGTCTTCTGGAGTCCTCCTAAGTTTCTTCATGTGGCTGGCCCATCCCTGTACCCCCAGGCTATGTAACCTGGGGCAGGTGCGTTACATCAATGTTCAGTAAATATTAAAGTGAACTGAAGGCCCCCCTCGGTGGCTCACGCCTGTAATCCCAGCACTTTGGGAGGCCAAGGTGGGTGGATCTCCTCTTCTTCAGAGACTTTCTTAACCATCTTCTATCAAAATTAACTCCCCCCCCCCGCCAAATTACTTCCCATTATCTTATCCTATTTATTTTGTTACTTACCTGTTTATTGTCTCTCTACCCCACCCAGACTGAAAGTTTCCCTAAGAGCAGGGACCTCGTATTTCTGTCCATCACTGTATCCCACCCCCTTTCACAGTGCCTGGCATATAGCAAGTGTCTGCTTGATGAGTGGTGGCCTCCTTCTCCCTGAGTTAGTCCCCTTCTCTCTAGCATTTTCAATGAGTTCTTTTCTATTAGGTAATTCTTCTGCCTTCAAAAAATGCATCAGCTCCTTTATTTTGCAAACTCTTTTTCATTTCACCCTTTAGCCATCAGCTTACTTTCCCATCTTTCGCCCCACCTACTACCCAGGAAAAATAGCTAGCCTTCATGTGTCAGAACCTTTCAACTGAAAGCACAGAAGACCAACTAAAAGCACCTTACACAATGGGCAAGTATATTATTTTTTAGAGGCAGAGAGCATTAATTCCACCTTTAATAAAGTCAGCTTCTCTGTGATTCTTTCTGAAAGCCCTGGCCTAGCGGGCTTCCCCTTGTGTGTCCTTGGCCAGCACTGCCTCACATGCCTAAACCTAAACCAATCACTGGCACAGAGGCAGGAAGTGCCGTGGTTGGCTGAGACTCATCAACATTATCCCCTGTGGCTGAGGAGGGGGTCTCCTTCCTTGGGTACAGGGCACGTAAATTTCAGGACAAAATCAAGCCTTTACCAGCACAGAAAAAGGGTAGAGTGTAGCTGTTGAATCTATGAGCTGCCCAACAACCTTCCAATAAATTGTTTTTCTGCTTAAGTTAGCCAGAGTTGGTTTCTGTGGCCTGTAATCACAGAAGCCTGGCGAGCTACACTCAGGGGCTTCCTGATGAGATGACAGGAGCAGCCCTCTCGGCCAGGAGGAGTGCTATCAGCACACATCTGTGAGGCGGCATAGAATGACCATATAGAAGCACATGGAAAATAGTCCCAGGACATCAGGAAAAGACTGTGGAGTCATGCATGAGAGCTGAGTTATTACAGCTTAGAGTCAGAGCCTATGTATTTTAGGTGACTCATTGTGACTATACCCCCAGGCTATGTAACCTGGGGCAGGTGCATTACATAAATGTTCAGTAAGTATTAAAGGGAACTGAAGGCCCCTTTCGGTGGCTCACGCCTGTAATCCCAGCACTATGGGAGGCCGAGATGGGCAGATGGCTTGAGCTCAGGAGTTTGAGACCAGCCTGGGCAGCAAGGGGAAAAACCCTGTCTCTATCAAAAATACAAAAATTAGCCGGGCTTGGTGGTGTGCACCTGTGGTCCCAGCTACTCAGGAGGCTGAGGTGGGAGGATCCCTGGAGCCCAGGAAGTCAAGGCTGCAGTGAGCCGTGATCGTGCCACTGCACTCCAGCCTGGGTGACAGAGCGAGACCCAGTCTCAAAATATAAATAAATAAAATAAAGTGAAGTGAAGTGATCACCCTTCCTGTTTAAAATTTTAAGCCAGGCGTGGTAGTCAGAACCTCTTGTTCCCGCTACTCGGGAAGCTGAGGCAGAAGGATCATTTGAAGGCCGAGTGCAGTGGCTCATACCTGTAATCTGAACACTTTGGGAGGCCATGGTGGGTGAATTGTTTGAGTCCAGGAGTTTGAGACCAGTCTGGGCAACATAGCAAGACCCCATCTGTACTAAAAATACAAAAAAATTAGCTGGGTATGGTGGCATGTGCTTGTAGTCCCAGCTATTCAGGAGGCTGAGGTGGGAGAACGGCTTGAATCCAGGAGGCAGAGGCTACAATGAGATTGTACCACGGCACTCCAGCCTGGGCAATAGAGCCAGACCCTGTCTCAAAAAAAAAAAAAAAGAAGGATCACTTGAGCCCTGGAGTTCAAGGCTGCAGTGCTCCATGATCGTGCCCGTGAATAGCCACTGCACTCCAGCCTAGGCAATGTAGTGAGACCTCATCTCTAAAAAATAAATAAAATAAAATAAAATAGTATTTTTCCTTGGTTCCCAAGAGGCCACCCATCTAAACAACTGGCCTCTCCCACCTGCTGCCATTCTTTCTGAAGACTTGAACCATTATACCACTGCTTCTTCCCACCTCACCTCTTGCCCTCCTCAGGGACACCCTGCTTCATGGGTCTGCACGTGAGCAGTCTCTCACCTCTGGAGCAGGAGACTGTATCATCACTCAGACCTGCCCCACTCCCACCTCTGAGACTCAGCCCTTCCTTCGCTGACCTAGACCGCCTTTCCTTTCTCCTCCTGGCTGCCCACTCCCACTACGCCTGCTTTGAAGAACCTGGCCCAGTCCCTGGCACATCACCAACATCTAATCAGTAGCTGTCAATACTGTCTTGTCCTCTTCTGCTCCCTGGCCAATGGCCTGCCCCAAAGCCACTTCACTGCCCTCCTTCTGGCTCTAGAATGCCCCCATCCCCTCATGTCCTCCTCTGAGCTAGAAGCTGCTGCCCACTGCTCACTGTCTCCATCCCTGTTCCCTGCTGAACTCACCACTGATTCTCACGGTCTCACCTCAACCAGGCCTCACTGGGGACCAGTAATCCTTTTCCTCTTGGGCCCTCTTGGGAGGACGGGGACAGGGGTTCCAAATCAAGTTCCCACAGCAGCTTTTCTAAATTCCGGAAGCTTCTCTCCTCCCATCCTCACCTTCCTCCTAACATATGGCCCACTTTTGGCCACTTTGTCAGCAAGAGTGTCTGGCACAAGCACCACCACTTCCACCTCAAGAAGACATCTCTGCCTTCAGGTCACAAGATAGTGGAGTAAAGCCTCCTTCTCCTCTCAAAAATCACCCCCAAGATGATAAGGAAAATAAGAAACAGGAACCCAAAGTCTATCTTCAATGAAACAAGGATTTAGAATCCTGGCCCCATCATATGAAAACAGAAAATGATAGAAGAATGGCAAACGACCCCATAGAGTCCAAGAAGGGCAGACCAAAAACATATGGAGGCACAGACCCACGAGAAGCAAGCTGATTCTTCCCTTGGAAACCCAGGAAAGCTCGGGAATTGCAAGTAGCAAGTAAGACAGAAGGATGGGCAGGGGTCTAAAGCTGAGGCAACGTCTAAAACTCCAGGGATTGCTTGAAGATTTGTTTAAAGAGCAATTAGACTGTCAGGAACCCCAGCCATCTCCAGCACAATCAGGTAACTTAATGTGTCCCCTCCCCATTCCTGCAGGAGACAGGAAGATGGATTCTGGAGATATCGAAACAGAAAGATTCTGGACTTAGGGGTTGGGGAGGTGCAGGAAAAGGAGTGGGATCAAAGACTGAGGGAAAGTCGGTGACATGGTTTGGCTGTATCCCCACCCAAATCTCATCTTCAATTGTAGTTCCCACAATTCCCATGTGTTGTGGGAAGGACCCAGTGGGAGATAAATGAATCATGGGTGCAGCTTCCCCCATACTGTTCTCATGGTAGTGAATAAGTCTCACAAGATGGGATGGTTTGATAAGGGGTTTCTGCTTTCACTTGATTCTCATTCTCTCTCTTGCCAGCCACCATGTAAGAAGTCCCTTTGCTATTCCTTCATCTTCTGCCATGATTGTGAAGTCTCCCCAGCCATGTGGAACTGTGAGTCCATTAAACCTCTTTCCTTTATAAAGTACCCAGTCTTGGGTATGTCTTTATTAGCAGTGTGAGAACAGACTAATACAGTCGGCATCTGAACAATAACACCCAGTCTCCCTGCCACACACCTCTCCCTAACTCCCACACTATAGCTGGCTCTAGAACTCTGGGTGAGGGGCTTGTAACCTTCAAGCAGGAGATGAAACTAGATCATTCTTTTCTGGAAAAAAAATGTGCCAGAGAAAAAGCCTATTAACACTGACAATTGATACCCTCCAATGAAGGAGTCCAGCCAGCCACTTGATTGCCCTACTGTGAGCCCACAGGGAGAGCTTCCAGCTGGATTTCTACAGCCTCCCTCTCAACAGGAGTGGACAGCCAAGGAACACCAGACCTCTGAGGAAAGCCTCCAGCATGATGCAAAGCAAAACACAGGGGGAAGAAAAATTCAAGTTAATATCCTGAGAGAGATAATTTATGTGTCCAAAGGACGTGAAACTATTTCTTAAAAAAAAAAAAAAAAAAAAGTAAGAGGCCGGGCGTGGTGGCTCACACCTGTAATCCCAGCACTTTGGGAGGCCAAGGCTGGCGGATCACTTGAGGTCAGGAGTTCGAGACCTGCCTGGCCATCATGGTGAAACCCCGTCTCTACTAAAAATACAAAAAAAAAAAAAAAAAAAATTAGCTGGGCATGGTGGTGGGCACCTGTAACCCCAGCTACTTGGAAGGCTGAAGCAGGAGAATCGCTTGAACCCGGGAGGTGGAGGTTGCAGTGAGCCGAATCACACCACTGCACTCCAGCCTGGGTGACACAGCAAGACTCAGTCTCAAAAAAAAAAAAAGAGAAGAGAAAAGAGGGCAGGCACCGTCATTCTCACACCTGTAATTCTAGCACTTTGGGAGGCCGAGGCAGGAAGATCACCTGAAGTCAGGAGCTCAAGACCAGCCTGGCCAACATGGTGAAACTCTGTCTCTACTAAAAATACAAAAATTAGCCGGGTGTGGTGGCGGGCACTTGTAATCCCAGCTACTCAGGAGGCTGAAGCAGGAGAATCGCTTGAACCCGGTAAGCAAAGATTGCCGTGAGCCGAGATCCCGCCATTGCGCTACAGCCTGGACAACAGAGTGAGACTGCATCTCAAAAAAAAAAAAAGAAAAGAAAAAGAAAAGGAAAGAAAAAGAAATGCTGGTACATGCCTGCAGTCTCAGCAACTTCAGAGGCTGACGTGAAAACATCACTTGAGCCCAGCTCTGGGCTGCAGTGTGCTATGTTAGGATCAGGGAATCACCAGCTTGCCTAAGAGGGTAGAAGGAACCAGTTCAGGTAGAAAATTGAGCAGGTCAAAACTCCCATGCTGGCTGGGTTCGGTGGCTCATGCCTATAATCCCAGCACTTTGGGAGGCCAAGGCGGGCAAATCACTTGAGATCAGGAGTTCGAGACCAGCCTGGGCAACAGAATGAAACCTCGTCTGTACTAAAAATAAAAAAATTAGCCAGTCATGGTGGCGCACACCTGTAGTCCCAGCTACTTGGGAGGCTGAGGCAGGAGAATTGCTTGAACCCAGGATTGCAGTGAGCCGAGATCACGCCACTGCACTCCAGCCTGGGTGACAGAGCAAGACTGTCTCGGGAAAAAAAAAAAAAACTCCCATGCTGACCAATAGTGTGATCATACCTGTGAATAGCCACTGCACTCTAGCCTGGGCAATGTAGTGAGACCCTTTCTCTTTAAAAAAAATTATCTTAAAAGAAAGAAAAAGTAGAGAACATGAAAGCACTCTGGAAAATTATATAAAGAAAAAATAAAAAGAGTAATAACAATATACTTAGCAAATAGATTAGGATATAGCATAGAGGATACCTACCAGAAAACAGAACAAAGGGATGGTTAATAAGAGAGAAATAATACGAAAATTAGAGGATCGATCCAAGGAGCCTGGCAACCAAGTAATCAGAGATGCAGAAGGAATGAACAGGGAAAATGGAGGAAGAAACTTCAAAGAAATTATAAAGCAATTCCCTGCCGGGCGCGGTGGCTCACGCTTGTAATCCCAGCACTTTGGGAGGCCGAGGCAGGCGGATCACGAGGTCAGGAGATCGAGACCACGGTGAAACCCCGTCTCTACTAAAAATACAAAAAATTAGCCGTGCGTGGTGGCGGGCGCCTGTAGTCCCAGCTACTCGGAGAGGCTGAGGCAGGAGAATGGCGTGAACCCGGGAGGCGGAGCTTGCAGTGAGCTGAGATTGTGCCACTGCACTCCAGCCTGGGCGACAGAGCGAGACTCCGTCTCAAAAAAAAAAAAAAAAAAAAAAAGCAATTCCCAGAACTAAAGTACATAAATTGTTTTGGGACAGAGGTTCTTCAGCTTTAGCATGCATCAGAATACCTGGTAGGCTTGTTAAAGCACAGATGGCTGGGCCCTATCACCGGAGTTTCTGATTCAGTAGGTGTGAGGTGAGGCCCCAAGTCTGCATTGCTGACGTGTTCCCACAGGTGATACTGATGCTGCTGGACTGGGGACTACACTTTAAGAACCACTGTATTGGATTTAAAGAACCTGGCAAGTACCCAGAAAAAGGAATGAAAAGCAACCCACAGCAATATACTGTGACATTTCAAGATAGCCAAGATAAAAGAAAACAATCCTAAAAGTGGGGGTTGGGGGGAAGGGCGGAGGTGAACTCAAAGTCTCAGAAATCAAAATGGCAAGAACTTCTGAACTGCAAAATTAGAAGCTGAAAAATAAAGGAACAATGTCTTCAAAATTCTGAAGGAAAATGATTTTCAACTTAAAATTCCATACCCAGCCAAAACTATCAATCAAGTGTGAGGATGGAATAAAGCCATTTTAAGTAACACGGAAGTCTAAAATGTTACCTCCCAGGCACTCTTTCTCAGGAAGCTACGGGAGGATGTGCTTCATCAAAACAAGGGAGTAAACCAAGAAAGAAGAAAACACTGAGTCCAGGAAAGAGGAAAAGGGCAAAGGTGATGAGAAACCCAGGATGACAGGTGTACCACAGCCCAGAGGGCAACACGTTCAGAGGAAAGTGCAAGAATGGGGCACCCCAGGACAAAAGTCTCCAAGGGAAAAAGAGAACCAGTAAGATTATATGACAGGTTTGGCCATATGCAAAATTGTACTGAGAGGGCGTTTTACAGAACTGTTGAAGGGTGTGGGAAGACAGAGCCAGAGATTCAAAGAAAAAACCAAGCAAATTAAAAATGAGGCAATTAACTCCAGAAAAAACAAAAAGGTTGTACAAGAAAGGAAATATAAACAGAGTATATGACAAAGTTATTTAGAAAAGGAAATGTAACCAGAATACTTGCCTCGAGAATAAACAATATTTACAAATTCAATAATGAAATCACTGAATATGTGTTTAACTATAGATTATGATATAAACATAATTTGAGTGGTGTCTCACGTGCCCATGTGAAGAGACCACCAAACAGGCTTTGTGTGAGCAACAAGGCTGTTTATTTCACCTGGGTGCAGGCGGGCTGAGTCCAAAAAGAGAGTCAGCAAAGGGTGGTGGATTATCATTAGTTCTTATAGGTTTTGGGATAGGCGGTGGAGTTAGGAGCACTGTTTTGCGGGCAGGGGGTGGATCTCTCAAAGTACATTCTCAAGGGTGGGGGGAATTACAAAGAACCTTCTTAAGGGTGGGGGAGATTACAAAGAAACTTCTTAAGGGTGGGGGAGATTACAAAGTACATTGATCAGTTAGGTTGGGGCAGAAATAAATCACAATGGTGGAATGTCATCAGTTAAGGCTATTTTCACTTCTTTTGTGGCTCTTCAGTTGCTTCAGGCCATCTGGATGTATACGTGCAGGTCACAGGGGATATGATGGCTTAGCTTGGGCTCAGAGGCCTGACAAGTGGGGGAGGGGAAGAAGTGAGTAGAGAATCAAAATCCTCCACTACCAAGACAAGAAGTCAACAAATTAGATGAATCCAGAATGGCAGTACATATACTATCTAGAAATAAGGGGCCAAGAATGGTGGCTTATGCCTGTAATCTCAGCACATTTGGAGGCTGAGGCAGGTGGATCACCAGAGGTCTTGGGTTCAAGACCAGCCTGGCCAACATGGCGAAACCCCGTTTCTACTAAAATTACAAAAATTAGCCAGGCATGGTGGTGTGCGCCTATAATCCCAGCTACTTGGGAGGCTGAGCAGGGAGAATTACTTCAACCTGTGAGGCGGAGGTTGCAGTGAGCCAAGATAGCACCACTGCACTCCAGCCTGGGTGACAGAGCAAGGCTCCGTCTCAAAAAAAAAAAGTAGAAATAAGGAAGGAAATACCAGAAAAAAAACAGCTGAGAATTGAAAGCGGTTGACCCTAGGGACTAGGATAAGGGCTGGGAGAAAAGCCGGGGGGACTTGTGTTTGCGTTACAAGCCTTTTAGCACTATTTGATTTTTCAGCTATGTGTATGTATTATCTTGATAAAATAAATACTGATTTTCTAAAGCAACTATAACTCTGGTGCCACAGTCTCCACTACACACACCTGCAGGGCTGTGTGGACCCAAAGGAGCAGGGATTCCTCCACCCTCACCCTGTCTGGACAGGTATTATTCATCATCAGCTTAACCCTCTTCCACTCACAAATGCAATTTCTCCATCTCCTCCTGTTCCTGTAGCAGCCATCAACTGGGTGGCTGTACTGAACTATAAGTTTCTAGAGGTCAGGCACAGTGGCTCACACCTGTAATCCCAGCACTTTGGGAGGCCAAGGTGGGAGGATTGCTTGAGCTCAGGAGTTCGAGACCAGCCTGGGCAACCCAGAGAGACCCTGTCTCTACGAAAACATTTAAAAATTAGCCAGGTGTGTTGGTGCTCACCTGTGGTCCCAGCTACTTGTGAGAGTGAGGTATGTGGTCCCAGCTACTTGTGAGAGTGAGGTAGGAGAATTGATTGAGCCCAGGAGGTTGAGGCAGCAATGAGCTGTGATCACACCACTGTACTCCAGCCTGGGCAATGGAGGGATAGCCCATCTCTAAAATTAATTAATTAATTAATTAATTAAAAGTGTCTACAACATGCCTTTAATGCTTTACAGGTACTCACTGTGCCCCTTACCTGGAAGGCTAGTTTTCCCTCCTCTTCTCCCTTCCAAATGCTGAACTCTAGTTTATACTTCAGATAACATTTCCTCCATAGCTGTTGCTCTCCCCACTCATCTGAGCTATCCCCACTTTGCCCTCCCCCTCTCCCTCCTCGCACTCCTCCCCTTCTTCCTCCTTCCTCCCCTTCTTCCCCTTCCCTCTGCTTCTCCCCGCCCCCTCCTCCTCTGTTTTCCCTGCTGGAGCCTTTAGCACTTTGTACAGTAACTGCCCCTCACTGTTAGACTGTAAGCTCCATGAGGCCAGAAACTGTCTTATTCACTGAAGGCTCAGGACAGGGCCTGGTGCACGGTTAAGGAGTCAGTAATTATGCAAATAGATGAATGCATGACTCACTTTTAGTAAGGGCTCAAAAAGGATTTGAGTGAATTAATTAGTCACAAAGAATGCAGGCTCTCCCTCAATATTTAAAGTCTGCCTCTCTCTGCCATCTCCAATCTACCATCTACTCTCCCTCTTTCCTACAAGGTCACATCCTCTCAAATAAGTTGGCTGTGGCCAGTGCTCCACTTCCAATTCATTTACTCCTGCCTCAACCCCATAAAGAAGCCAGGGCCCCTTCATGTGACCAGGGTCAGCTCCAGTGCAGGGCTTAATTTTTTTTTGGAGATGGGTCTTGCTCTGTCCCATGGGCTGGAGTGCAGTTGCCCCAACATAGCTCACTGCAGCCTCAAATTCCTGGGCTCCAGCAATCCTCCTGCCTCAGCTACGGCGGCTGGCTTTTCCAGGGCTTTGCTAGCTATCTGAGTTTGTATTATACTGGAATGAGCTGCTTAGGGAATATCTGTCTACCCAGTTCTGAAGGAAATCAATCCTCTCTCAGTTTCCCTTTCCCTAGACCCAAAGTACAGCTCTCAGAGGTCTAGGACCCAGGCTCGACAGAGGGCACCCAGTTAACTCTGGACTTTGGCCTGCTTGACAAGGATAGATCTTGGCCTAAACTAAGTGGCTGGCCCTTCCCAGTCTTCCCACTTTCCCATCCATTTTGCAGGCCAAGAGTTGAGATTCTAGTCCTTCAAGTTCACGTGCCCCGGTGACTCCCAGCCAGTGTCTTCGAGTAGGATGGGTATGCAGTCTGGGCTGAGGGTACAAGGAGGGCTGGGGGTACAGGGAGGACTGGAGGACTGCTTAGCACCGCAGGCGCTGAAGGGTGAAAACCTGCCTTGCCTCCCCACTGAGTTCTTGAGGCCAGAACGAAGCTGGCCCCCGGGAGCTTTCGGGAGAAGGGCCCCCAATCTGTTGATCACTGAAAGGTCTCAAGGCCGCCCGCCCGGGTCAGGGCGGTCCCCTCCCCACCCCCACCAGGCCACTTTACCTCAAAGAACCACCCGGGTTTTGGAATACAGCGACCTAAGCTGTGCCCCCAGAGGGGCCAGCAGGCGGCGGGGAAGGGAGGGAGGGAAGGGCGGAGAGCACCCGGGCTAGAGGATTGGAGAGGTGGGGGTGGGGCACAGGAGAGGCCCCTTCTTTCCTTTGCCCACTGCCGGAGCAGGGAGGAGCGTGGGAAGACGGAGGTTTGGTCTGTAAATAGGGAACATGTAAATACCGGCCGAGAAACTCGATCGGGTCTCGTCGCCTCTCAATTTAGGAGAAGGGCTGGAGCCAGGCTTTCAGTGGCTGCTTGGGGCGCAGGTCACGTGGCCGCCCAAGACCGGAGGGTGGGGGGAGGCTAGGGGGCTGTTCCCGATGTGGGTAGAGGGGAGGCAGGAATCCCGGCCAACCTCGCCGGCTCTGGCCCCCAGTAGTTATTTTTGTCCTTATGGCACACTTCCCCAATACTGACTGTGGGGGTGGGAAGGCCGGGGGGCTGCGCTGCTCGGGATTCATCCGCCCCAGGCGCTTTCTGAATGCTAAGGCAAGGTGTGTCTGTGGGTTTCTCCAAGCCTCAGTTGGCCTCGGTCTTGTTTCATTTGACTCCTGGGCGGCTTGCTGCTGCCTGGGGTGATGGGCAGGGTGCTGGCAGGCTGTGCCCTGAATTGAAACTCCATCACTGACTGGCTTGTGGAGAAAGTGCCTAGGAGGCTGGCATCCCGCCTTCCGGGCTCAGTGCCCCAGGGAGATCAGCAGTGCCCAGAAAGGAAGGTGCCCGCTGGGACTGGTTTCCAACAGAGCACTGTGTGCCAGGCTCTGTGAGAGGCATTAGGGGTGTGCAGAAAAAGAGACAGCGCCTGCCCTAAAGGAGCTTACACTGCAGTGGGGGAACAGACAAGTAAACCAGAATGAAAATACAGGAGCTCCGAGAAGCTTCTAAGTCAGACTGGGACCTGGGAGGATTTGAGGAAGAGGTGGCACTTGAATTGTATCTTCAAGGATGAGGAGTTAGCTCACAGAGGAGGGGGAAAGGGCATCCAGGCAGAGAGAACTGCCTGTGCAAAGGGAGGGAGGCATAGGAGGTCAGTAACAGGATCCCAGGCACTTAGTTTCTCCTGACAGAAGCACAGGGGGCTGTGGGGGAAAGTGCTGGAGATGGGGTGGGCAGGCTGACAGAAGCTAGATCTTGGGGACCATGGGTGCCCAGCTATGCATCTGAGCTTCCTTCTGGAAGTCTCAGGGAACTGCTGAATCATTTCATACAGACAGGATCAGGACAAGACAGAGTCAGATTTGCATTTTCTAGGAGAGTTGGGAATGGATTTGAATTTGGGATGTAGAGAATGAAAAAGGTTGATGAGAAACCTGTTGCCAACCTCCCCTGAGACAGCAGCCAGCCACGCATGCGAATGGAAAGAAGGAAAAGGCCTGACAAATCTTTGGGAGTGGAGGAGCCATTGGTTTTCAGGACTGATTGGGGGTAGGCATGAGTTAGTTGGGAAAGAATTGGGTGACATCAGGTTTCTGGCTTGGGGAACTGGGCAGATGGATGCAGAAGGAACAGCTTTGGAGGAAAGGAGAATGATGATGATGAGCATAGTATCTATTAAACACTCAGTGTTTCAGGCATAAACACTTCATATATCATCTCATTTAATCCTCACAATAACTTACAAAGTAGGTACTATTGTTGTCTCCATCTTAAGGGGAAACTGAGTCAAGAGGTTAAGTAACTAAGCAGTGGTGTTGGAGTGATAAGCATGCCTGCACCTTGCAGGCAGTGAGGTTTCCCAGGCTGTTGCACAGAGGAGCTATCCCTGCTACCACTAGCTCCTCCCTCCCTCTCCAGCCCTCAGCATCTGGCACCCCCACAGCAGTTCAGTCATTAGCCACTGCGTCTCTCTCCCTCACCCCACCCCACCTCAGCCCCCATACTCTGCCCTGGGAAGCCAGGACAGGACCATACCATACAAGCCTTGTGACAGGAGGGCACCAAGCTCTGGAATCTTGGCATTGACATCCACCTACTCATGAACAATACAAAGCAGAACTGAGACTGCAGGGGCAATCAGAAAAACCAAGAACATCAATGGGTTCCTTTTTTTTTTTTTAAGTTTTAAGAAAAAAAGTAACATTTCGGTGACATCAGAGATAATCATGAAAGGTCAGTAGCCCAACCTTGTACTTATTTTCTGTGGGGAAAAGGCAATTAGGCATCTCCCATGGAGGAAGCTCCTCCAGCTGTTTCCCTTTCGCCAGCCTTGGCTCGGGACACCCAGTCTGACTTCAGTAGCCACAGCAGGAGACAGACAGGGACAGCCACTCCTTGTTTGCCCCACCTAGCCCCCCGTTCTAGCATTTGGGGTAATGGGGACACTGCTGTTGTTTCCAAATTGCCTCTTACCAATCATGCAGTCAGAGAGGCCAGAGGAAGGGGGATACAGCAGGTAGGGAACTAAGTGAGAGTCAGTGGGCTTTCTCCTGGGAGAGTTGTTAGACCTGGCTTCAGCGATCTCCCTTGAACCACCTAAAATGAACCATCTAAAGTTACACAACCAGCAACTGGCCCAGGCCCTGTAGGCAGGATGTTGTTTTTGAGGCTGTTTTAGGCAGAAGTTAGAAGGTCCACTTGCCTCCCACCACCCTCACCACTTCAACTACAGGAAAGAGGCCCACCATGACCCTAGAGAGCTTTCCAGAGTGCAGACCTTTTCCTAGTCATCTGTGGACAGAGCAGTGGGAAGCCTGTGGCATCAAGAGAGCAAGCCCCACCTATGTTTGGGGTTCCAGGCTCCAGTAGCGCCTCCACTGCTTTTGTAGTCTCTGGAAGCACAGGGTCCTCACCAGGCCTCTTGGGAACTGCCCCTCCTCCCTCATTTACCCCTCCTTGCTGGGTTCTATTTGCACCCCTGTGCCTCTGGCCTTGGAACGGGTTCTATCTGTTATATACAAACTTTTATTTGACCTCAGAGCAAGAAATGCTTGAGGACCATCTCCTCTGCATCTTTCAGGGACAGCCAGAGCCCTGAGACACACATGAAGGCATCTACTGCATCCAGGAGTGAAAGTAGCATTGTTTTAACACTGGGTCACAATCCGGTGGTGGTTTGTGAATTCAATTTAGAAGGTCATGGCTGGCACCTTAAAACCATCAAATAGAACACAACACGTGCAATAGAAAATATGAGTGTGCACACATAGCCAGGGTAAGTATTGTCCATGAAACTTTTGTATCATTTATCTCACAACATAAAATGTGTTTCTTGCTGTAGGTCACCGAACGAATCCCTGGACAAAAGAACACTGGTTTAAACATAAAGTCAAGGCCAGGCATGGTGGCTCACACTGGTAATCCTACCACTTTGGGAGGCCAAGGCAGGTGGATCACCTGAGGTCAGGAGTTTGAGACCAGCCTGGCCAACATGGTGAAACCATGTTGTTTCTACTAAAAATACAAAAATTAGCTGGGCGTGGTGGCAGGTGCCTATAACCCCAGCTACTCAAGAGGCTGAGGCAGGAGAATGGCTTGAACCCAAGGGGCGGAGGTTGCAGTGAGCCAAGATCACGCCACTTCACTCCAGCCGGGGCAACAGAGTGAGACTTCATCTCAACAAGTACAAGTCACCTGTTCTGTGTTAGGCACTCTGCTAGGCACAAGAAATCCAGTAAAGAATAAGACATCCCCTAGTCTCAATCCACCTTCTGGTTGGGAAGCCAATAAGCACACAGTTGCAAGATAGGGTGCCAAGTGGTCTGAGAGATACGTACGAGGCTATAAAACCCTGACATGAGGGCGGGCATCTGGGAGGGCTTCAAGGAGAGGTGATGCAATTGGAGTTCACAGCAGAAAAAGACAGCGATAGGTTCTAGTGTCTCCTCCATCCTATAGATAAGAAGAGAACTATGTTAAAGTGTCAAGAGTTCTAGTCTTAAAGTCCAAAGACATCCTGTCTCCTTAACAAGCTGTGAGGTCTCAGGTGAGTCAATTAACCTTCCCAGACCCTGATTCCTCATTTACAAAACAGGCATCTATAAAAATGGGCATAATATCTGCTCTGTCAACCTCAAAGAAGTGAGAGATCAAATGAAATAGATAATATATGTGAAAGCATTTTGTAAATTACAAAAGGGGAAGTATTGTCTCTGTGGATGAGGAAATGGAAGCATAACGAAGTGAAGTGTCCTGCCCTACAGTGCTATGGGTAGCAGGCCCCCGTAAATCCTCAGTCCTCAGCTCCTGCCTGCATTCCTCCTACTGCAACTAATCTACCTCAGAAGAGGGCAGGGGAAGGGTCTAAAAAGGCCCCCCTAGCAACCTGACTATTGAAGATTTACCTTAAAGATCCTATTGTTTTAATGATGAGAGGTGGGTATGTCAGAACTCCTCCGTTTCCCTTTCTGTTAATGAATTAAGATCTACCCAAATTCAGTGTTTAAAGTTACATAAGCATCATTCAGATCTGTAACAGCCACTTTCATTTTGGAAAAACAGCATTTCCATTAAAATGGTGTTATATAAAAAGGTTTTGTATACGTGCGTAGGAACAGCAGAAACAGGCACACATGATCACTGTATGGCACATAGGCATATGCAGATCATGACCTCACCTGTCCTCATGAGGAAGGGACCATAGGAAGCAGGTGTCTGATAGTACCTGGCAAGTTTGGCTGTGACCTAGTTGTCCTCTAATCATCAGTAAGACCTGATGCATGTTGGGCAATGGGAACTGCAGCAAGAAGGAAGCCCCTTCCTTGGCAGGGTGAGTGCCACTGAATCACAGAATATTAGGGTTGGATTTAGCTCAGAAGTCACCCAGTGCAATCTCACTCTACACCACTCTTGCTGGCCTTGACTTGAACAGCTACCATTGTCCCAAGGCAGCCCATGTCACCTGTAGACAGATGTAGATCACTGGAAAAGACCTGATATTGAGCTGAAACCAGCCTTTCTGCAGCTACTACCTCTGGGGAACAAAAGCACCTACAACCTTGAGCAGAGACTCCAGGAGCCGTAGGCAGCGGAGAGTGCCCCGAGGCCTAAAGAGCAAGTGGGGAGGGCAGCCTGAGTCCACAAAGCTGAAGCTCCTCCCTGAGAGACCTCCATCCATCTAAAGGAAGCTGGGACTGTGGGGGCAGAGAGAGGGGTAGGATGAGGAAGGTAGGGAGGAGGGGAGGAGTCGGGGCCGCCTAAATGGGAGTAAGTCGGTGGCTGTGAGGAAAGCCCCGCACCTCAGGTCTCATTTTCAGTGTTGTGGGGGACACAGTCCCGAGGTCAGTTCCAGCTCTTATACTCTGGAGTCCTAGGTCCGCCTACACGCACACACCCCTTTCAGGATTCGAAGGTTGTACTTTTTTTTTTTTGAGACGGAGTCTCGCTTTGTCGCCCAGGCTGGAGTGCAGTGGCGCGATCTCAGCCACCTGCAAGCTCCGCCTCCCGGGTTCAAGCAAGTCTGTGCCTCAGCCTCCCGAGTAGCTGGAATTACAGGCGCCCGCCACCACGCCCGGCTAATTTTTTTGTATTTTTAGTACAGACGGGGTTTCACCATCTTGGCCTTGGTGGTCTTGAACTCCTGACCTCGTGATCCACCGACCTCGGCCTTCCAAAGTTCTGGGATTACAGGCGTGAGCCACCGCGCCCGGCCTCGACGGTTGTACTTTTTATGTGACGTGGTACGTCCTTGATTCGAGAGCTAAGCAGGGGGTAAGGTAACTTCCGATCTGCCCCATCCCCTGCTGGAGTTAGGTTAGGCTTAGCGGCTTGTCCTGGTCACCCCTGAAGGGCGGAACCATTCCACCTTACCCAACGGCTCCCTCCGAGACAACATCCCAGGACAGAGCACGGGAACGTGAGCTTCGGCGTGGCCTTTTAAATAGTTGGGAAGGGGGTGTGGCCGAGGAGACTGGGAGGCCGCAGTCTGGCGCGGGGGGAGTGGCTCGGGGGCGTGGCCGTGGCGCCTGGAATGTTGTTAGGTCCTCTCACCGCATAGTAAGGAGGGGCCACGCCCCTTTTCTCCAAGAGAGCCAATCGGAGCACCGGAGCGGTTTCAAGTCTCCCCCGCCAGCCTGCCCGCCCGCCACCCCACCCCCCTTGAGGATTCGATTTTTCCGTAACAAAATAGCAAAGCTCCGGACTGTCCGCAGCCCCGGCCGCTCACAGATGAAGGGTCCCGGGGCCTAGGACGCAGCCCCGAGCGGGAAGCTCCAGCGGGCCGTGAAGAGGCCGAGTCGAGAACCCGGAGGCGCGCGGGGGTGGGCGCTGCAGCCGCGGGTTGTTTATCTGGAGTACGGAGGGGAGGGGGGAGCCTGGAAACCGCCCCGTGTCCCATTTCCTCCTCTTGTTTTCGCTCCGGATTCTCCATGTTGGACCCAAACTGAGGAGCCCGGAGCTGCCGCTGGGGGATCGGGGCCGGGGGCACCCGGGGGAGCCGCTGCCCGGGCCGCCCGCCCTCTGTACAGGCCGCCTCCCTTCCCGGTCCGGGGAGGAAACGAGAGGGGGGATGTGAACAGCTGTGGAAGTCGGAGTCTCGGGAGCCGGAGCGGGCCCCCGCCCAGGCCCCCCAGCCCAGCCCAGCCCGCGCGCCCGCCCGTCCTCCCGCCCAGCCAGCCCGGGCCCGCGGGATTGTTAGATGGAACACGGCTCCATCATCACCCAGGCGCGGAGGGAAGACGCCCTGGTGCTCACCAAGCAAGGTAGGGGCAGCAACTTCCCAAAACTTTGCGTCGCCCCCGGGCGCGGAGGGGGCTAGCACAGCCCCGAACCCAGGTCTCGGCCCTTGACCTCCCGGGCTTAGAGCCAGCGATCCCGACTGACCCCTCCGGTTCATCCGCCCCCGCATCCCGGCTGGCACTCAGACCTCCGTGGGGGCTGCACGGGGCCCGGGATCCCGGCGCCCGAGGGGAAAGGGCGTCTTCGGCGCAGCTGTCACCCTGTCCCCCAACCCCTCCCCCCGGGGCTGAGAGACGGAGGGGTCGCTCTCGAAGCACTGGGCCACTCCGCGTCCCCCCCCTCCGGAGTTGGGGGTGGGGCCGTCACTTTCCTTCGCCGCGCGCGGCTGCCCCGGGATCGCGGGGAGGGGTTAGGAAGGTGACGGAGGGACCCCCAGGTGGAACGGAGCTGGGACGAGTCCAGCACTTCCAGGCCCCCCCAAGCCCGAGGTCGTTCCGGCAGCTAGCTGGCGGTGACGGCGTCCGGCGGGACTTGGGACCAAGTTCACCTCTTGGAGGCGGGGGCGGTCGCGGTGGGGGAGGGGCCCGGGCCCTGGCACACCAGACGTGGCGGGTTCCCGGCTCAGCACGGGCCCCGGGACCTTGGTGGCGCCGGGCTCCCGCCCGGCTGCCTCTGGCCAGTTTCGCTGAGCAAACAAGCCCGACCCGGAGGCCCGGCCAGAGCCCCTCCCTGCCCGGTGCGCTCCCCCGGGGACGCCGCTGCACACACAGAGCCGCGTTTGTTTAGCCCGGGAGCGGTGTCCCTGGTTACATAATTCGCCGGATGGCATCAGACCCGGCGTGGTTCTGAATCGCGCAGCGAAAAAGTGCGAGTTCTCTGTGGGCAGCGGCTGGCGGCCCCCGCCTTCCAGAGTGTCAGGTGGAGGCGCGAGGGGGCCCGCAGGCCCTCGCGGGGGTGAGGCGGAGGCCGAGGCCTCTCCCGGGGCGGGAGAAAGCTGGGGCCCGAGGGTGGAACCTCTTAGTTTGGTCACAGTGGGGCACTCGAAACTCTTTCTCCCTCCGCCACGTTCTTCTTCTGGCCTTGAGGAATGTGTCCAAAATAGCGGCAGAATTTCCGCGGGGTGTAAGGACGAGTGTGGCTTTTCTCTGGAGAGGCCCCGGAGGCTGGGGCGGGGGCTGGCTCCTGGGGCCGAATCCGGAGCGCTCCCTCCCCTCCTCCACAGAGCGCGAGGGGCCGGTGCTGCAGTTGAACACACTGAGGCCTAGAGCCTGGTGGGCAGCCAGCTTCGGGGCCTCGTGCGCCCCACGTCTCCCCGTTTGGCAACATTAGTCAGCAGGTCACTAATTCCTGGGGTTCACGTTCCAAGGAGCTCCCCCAACTTCCCTAGGGGCAAAGCCGCTGAGTTGGTGGTGTCAGCCTCTCCCAAATTCCCTCGGTGGAACGAGAGGAGCTGGGAGGGGGGAAGGGTGGGGGGAGGGGGGCAGTGTGTTCCTCTTGCATCACTGGCCGGACTTTAAATAAGCCTGCCCTGAGAAGGGATGAGCCTTGCCTACTCAGTTCCCAGCCCCCGAGAAGGCTCCGGCCTCCCTGACCTCGGTGTTGCCATGATTTCTGCTCTCCTGGCTGCATCACTAACCAGGCTGTGACCCAGGCAGCAACTTCACCGCCTCTGCTGGCTGCTCAACTGTGCTGACGGCTGAAAAAGGAAGGGAGGCTGCATGTGTTTATAGCTCACTCCTGACTCTTCCCACTCCTTTCTTATCCCAGGAAAAGACCCTAAGAGCCAGCCAGAGGGGAAGAAACCTAGATGTGGGGGGATTCAAGAGGGGGCAGTGGTGATGAGTAGGGGGAGGAGCCCTGTGCTTCCCCACTAGGTCTTCCTCTCTTGCAGGGACTCGGGAGTGTGCCTTGGGCATCGTGGGGCCACGCAAGGAGTAAGGGAAAACTGGACTGCGCCGGGGCGTCTTAGAAATCAGAGCTGGAAGTTTCATCCACCAGGGTGAATGGCAAGCTACAGAATAGATAACAGCAGAAAGCAAAGCAACTGGCTTGACAGTGTTAAGTTGCTGGTGTTGGATTTTCTTGGAGTTAATGTTTCTCCTTTTTCGTGTGTGTGGTTTAAGCAAGCAGCCAGTGGGTTTCTCCCTCCCCATGTAATTTTTTATTTTAATTGAGATGGAGTCTTACTCTGTTGCCCAGGCTAGAGTGCAGTGGCGCAATCTCGGCTCACTGCAACCTCCGCCTCCCAAATTCAAGCGATTCTCCTGCCTCAGCCTCCCAAGTAGCTGGGATTACAGGCGCGCGCCATCACGCGCGGCTAATTTTTTTGTATTTTTAGTAGAGACAGGGGTTTCGCCAGTTGCCCAGGCTGGTCTCGACTCCTGAGGTGATCAGCCCTTTTCGGCCTCCCAAAGTGCTGGGATTACAGGCGTGAGCCACCGCGGCCCGGCCCCTCCCCATGTAATTTGATTGCGTTCCAGAGAAGGCATACTTTCTTCCTGGGCTGCTTAGGCACCCAGCAACCACTAAACCAACTTTCTGAGTCCCACATCATTTACAAACAAAACCTACATCTTCAAAACAAAACAAAAAAAACAAAAGCTGGGGGACTGGGGAAGCAGATGTTTTAATTAGCTCCTTTTGGAGTTCCTCCTTCTCCCCACTCCTTCCTCTTCACAACATCCCATCTCCATGCCTTGCCTGCCTTTGGAAAAAGGGGAAGAAGGAATGTGAGGTACTTATTATTAATAAGTAAATTTCTGGAAAGAAAGAAATTGCTCCTAGCTTGGGTGGCTATTTAGTGAAGTTACTTGCCATTGCAGATTTTTTTTTTTCTTTTTTAGCATTCTGTTCTCTGAGGTTTAGGGCTGTCTGGGTGTGTTGATGATTCAAAAGTAATTACAGTAGGGGAAGTAGAACAAAGTTGCTGAAAGCATTGATGATAAAAGCACCAAAATTGGATCATCTTCCCAGACAGATGGGTGAAATGGCTTTCTGGTACAGCAAGGACAGGATTGTGTGTAACATCAAAAAGAAAAAAGAAATGTTAATATCAGCTTGGCAAGAATGGCTGTTTATTGCAGCTCTATGTGAGATCGTCACCCCATTGCTAAGAGGTTGTGACCTTGGCTTTGGGATTAGATGGGGAAAAGCCAAGGAAACAAGACCCACACTGTAACTTCCCAACCTGAAATGAGACCTGGTGGAGGCAGCCTCTTCCGGAGCTCTCAGTGACCCACACGCCTTTTGGAGGAATCAGAGATTTTTTTGTTGTCCATGAATCCTGATGCCCCTTCCTCTCGATGATGCCTTGGATTACCTTCTCACATGCCGAACTGGACAGGTTCTGATAGCTAATCGCAAGGATTCTTCTGAGAAACTGACCATCCCTGAAAATTACGATGTGGCAAGTTTTCAGGATGGCTAGCTCTTTTGTTATCCGCTTAAGGGAGAAGTTCTGCCTTATTCCCTCAAGAAGTTGTTCAGACACCCTTCACTGTAGATGTAGCCAAGCCTTTAACTTGAAAAGCTTAGACATGAATCTTGCTGGAGCTTCCTTCCATAGCTTGCTATGCGGCGGGGCGGGAAGCCTGCATGTTTATAGCTGGCTCCTCCTCCTGCCCTGCTGGTGCCTCTCACCTTCCTTTGCCTACCCTGGGTCTTGGCCTCTTTGTGCTCTCACAGTGACTGCTGAGGCTCCCTCCTGCGTCTCCTTTGGAGTTTTTCCCCCATCTTCGGGTAAGGGTTGGAGCCTGTGTGGTGACTTAAGCTTGTGTTTGCTCCTGCCCCCCAAATCGCAGAGGAGTGCTGATAAATCAGCAACAAAGTTTGTAAATGCCTAACATCTGGGGCTGGGGGTTTGCAGTTGACTCGCAGAGCTTTCCACTGAGCAGCACTGGAATTGCTGTGAAAAATCCCTCGGAGGATGGCAGAGGTGGGGGTGTTCCTTTGTCCTCTCTTCTCAACCGTAGAGGCCTTAAAGAAACTGGGTAGCAGAGAGGTGTCATTTCATCCTCTCCATGGGACCTTCCAAATCCCTTATCATGGATTTTGTTAAAATGGTAAATACTAAAGAAGTCACATTTCTAGCCAACGTGAATTGATGCTCCCAACCTAACTGTGGAGAATTAAAGTGTTTGTAAATAAGCATGGGAAAGAAAGACAATATGTAAATATATATGGGATTGTGTGTGTATGTGTGTACATATCAATACATAGCTTCCCTTCCTCTTCTTCCAATTTTTTTTTTTTTCTGCTAGCTTTTGGGTAATTTGGGGTATTGTCTTTTATTCCCATCATGGTAAGTTTGGTTCTTAGATTGGATAAAGTGGGACCAGAGTCGGGGATGGTGGTTAAAGTTTTCATTGTTACATCAAAGCATTGTTTCTGGAGCAAAATTGCTTTAGGCCTGGGTTCAAATCCCTTCTTTTCCTGTTTGCAATGAGACTTGATAAATCACTTTAGTATTCTGAGTAACTTATCTATAAAATAGTAATAATGGTATCTAACCTTCTATTATACCTGGTACTTAGTAGGTGCTTGATAAATATTAATGCCCTCCTTTTTTACATAGTGAGACTACTCTGTTCACCCTCCTCCATTCCCCCAAGGACACAGTGTAAACAGCACGTAGTCTTGTGGGTTTTATTTTTCAAGACAGGTGGCCGGGGGTCAGAGGGGACACTGACTGTGGGGGCTTGGGCCTTCTGGAAGGATCAACCTCTGAGGCTTACAAACAGCCTTGCTGCACAGACCCCTTCTTTGTGTCATGTGACTCGGGATGTGATTTGTTATCTGCCTGGGCTTTGGGACTTTGGCCATTCTCTCTGGTGCCTGGGCATCTGAGGGTAGGAGAAGGCCAGGCATGTGCCCCCTGTGAGTCTCTAAAGTCTAAACTTCTTTAGAGTTCTCAAATATGGATATAACGAATATTCAAGACAACTGTATGCCACATTCTCTCACTGTTTGCTTTGAGAGTTAATGAATTCAGAGAGATTGAGGTTGCTTTTAGGTAATTTTAATAAGAGGGGGAAAAAGAAAATGGGGTTTGAAGAGAAATAGATGTTCTTAAGCTATTTGTTTGCTTCTGTGGTTTTGGGGTACAACATTGAGAAAGTACAAAAGCAGCATTGATCTGCTTTTCATCTTGTCTTAGTCTGGCCAGCTCTGGGAAGCATGGAATTAACTCGCTTGTCTTGGGGACCTGGGATTGGGTGTGGCCCTGACATACTTCCCTCACTCTTCTGAAATGGAGGAGTAGTTCTGAACTGGGATGCAGATGAGCATATTAACATGCAAATCTTACAAAGAAACTACTAGAAATTAAAGTGGATAAGTCGACTTCTTAAAACTGGAAGCATCTCTGGACCAGAGACCAAATAGAATGGAGTTTCTTTGTCTGGCAAAATGCCCAGCCCTTCAGGTCTGAGTATGCCTGCACCAGGATCTGTTATCACAGGGTACTCCAGTGAGCACCACAGCCTCCCTCTAGGCAAAAGTGTGTATGCCCTGTTTTATGTTAGCTATTCTAGGAGTTAGCCTTGAACCTGATCTCTGAGTGGATCTGACATTTCCATTTCTCTCCTAGGTGCTGTAGTCCTCCCCCCACCCCCATCCCCCCAAATCAGACTTTGCTGTTACTCTCTTTTTATTCTATACCTGCTTTTATTTCTTGCCACAGCTTTTTCCATCCTCTTGAATTTGCACTTTCCCACCTGCACTGTTCCCAGGGAACAAATATGGCCCCAATCCCAGTGAGAGCCAAGCAGACTCATGGAAAGGCTCAAATTGCCTGCAGAAGGCTTCCTGGATAGTAGATCCCAGCTTTTCTGTTCCCGCAGCAGAATAGAGCTAGGACCCCTCTTTCACAGGAACAGGGGCCTGCAGGTAGAGACAGCAGACCCAGTTTTCTGACTCATGTCACATAGAACTACCCCTAGAGAAGAAAACCTGATCCTGGGCATGAGTCCTCCAAGGCTTGCAGAAACACTGAGCCAGTCAGGTATGGTGGGGAGAGGGGCCAAGGGGACTTTAGCCGAATTGCCTTCTAGCCCTGGGTTAGTCAGAGACCCTGGCAACCTTTAGATGTTGGCTCTCAGCCAGGGACACACATCAGAGTCTCCTGTGACACTTGCTAAAAATACAGACCCCCCACCTGGGATCTACTGAATCAGCGCATGGGCAGGTGGGTCAGGCATGCATGTGTTCCAAATGCTCCTTGTGGCTCTGACAGGTGCCCCTGGAGAAGAGCCAGGTAGGCACAGCAGTGGCCCCAACTGCCTCTTTTGCCCCGAGCAGGAAAATTCCTCTTGGTGGTCCAGTTTTACTATATGTTAAAGATCTGTGGCTCTTCAAGAGGAGTCCTAAAGTTTTCAGAGTAAATGGACAGAGTAATGATCCATCCTTGTTTGCCCAGTAATGGTTACAGCCAATATTTATAGGGTACTTGCCACAGGCAGGGTCCTATTCCTAGCATTTTATATCTAGTATCTCACTTAGTTCTCCTGACAACTTTTCCTTTCCAATAAGAGGAATTAACCTCACTTTACAGATAAGGAAAACTTTCACAGGGAGAGGGAAGGACTTTGCCCAAGGGTACATGGCTAGTGTCAGCCAGACATTTGCATTGTCTGGCATTTCACTTTTTAGAGTGCCTTTGAGTTCATGCTTCAGGTGCATGCTTCAGGTGAAGCCACCCTTTAAGGGACCATGCAGGGGAAACCTTTCCAGATTGGCTTATGAGGAAACTGAACCCCAGAGAATTGTGCCCTAGCAAGACCACGGAACTGTTGAGAAGCTGAACTGGAGCAAGAGCTGGGTTTCCTGACTTCTAGATCAGTGTTTCTCAAGTGGACTCACCTGTACGGCTTGGCGGGTCCTAGGTGAAGCTGAGGGGTGTGGGGAGAGCAGGAGAATGTCCCTGGAGATGGGTGCCTCCCTGGCAGACTACTTCCATTCCTTCTGCAGAGGCCAGCCACATGGAGGAGGAACTGGTTGGCCAGCCTCAATGAGTGTGTATGTGTGTGTGCGCGACTGATTGGTTTTTTTGTGGAGTCCCGGAAAACATCATTTCCGGTTTGGCCCTGTTACTACCTCTGAAATGAGGTAACCATTGAATGAGTTAAAAGAAATCTGTATGGTCCCTTTAATGTGAACATTTTGAGATGGAGATTGAGGTAAGAGTATGAAAGTACTCTGCACTTAATGAGTAGCCGTTGACACTTACAAAGCTTTTGTTCGGACCAGGACACTCCCTGAGCCCCCTGGAATTCTGACCCTGAGAAATAGATAGTCTTCCCATTTTGCAGATGAAGAAACTGAGGCCCATGGCTGCACATGGCAGAGCCTAGATTTGAACTCAAGTCTGGGTGCCTTGTGCCACCACTGTATTGTTCCCTAGTCAGAACAGATACCCTTGCTTTCTCCTGTGTCCTCACTGCTTTCTGCAGCTCACGTTTGTATCAACCGAAAGCAGGCCTACATACCTGGAAGGGAAAGAAGCAGTGGATTCTTCCTAGGCTTCAACTATATCTAAGCATTCTAGGAGTCAAGGGCACAGCACCAAGACAGGAACTTGAAACACTCACTGAGCGGATGTCTGTGTGTAGCCCCTCCCACAGGGGCTTATTCTACACCTCCTTAGGGGGAAGGAGAGGTAACTCCAGGTGGGCAAGTGTGGTTTCCAGTCCCTCACAATGATACCTTTGCTCTGGCTGGTGCCACATAGGGCAGGGTCTCCTGCTGAGGCAGGGGCAGGATCCAGTCCTTTGAGTTTTCTTGGATGGCATCTCAGGCTTGTCCCTGCTGCCCTGTGGGCTGTTAGATCACTTCCTGACATCCCCCAAGAGCCCTCTGGAGTGGGGATTGCAGAGCTGAGCCTGCAGCTGACTTGTCTATGAGGAAATGCCTCCTCTGTCTCTGGTCCAGGATCTACTACTTCTGGAGGCCCATCCCAACCCAGCACGTTTTTAAAGTACGTTGGAGCTGCCCAGGAGGGTGCTTTGGCAATACCTGCTTTAGAGGCTGATTCTGAAATCAGCATGCTTTAGAACTTGCCAGAAATCCCCTGCTCCCAAAACTGAGTCCTCTTACCTCTCTAGCTGAGGTCAGAGAACAGATCGCTGAAGGGGCAGAGACAAGAAAGGATGTGACCTGTGACCCTTGCCCCACAGGTGGCATTAAGGACTCAGGTCTGAAAGAAGAGGCAGCCATGTAGGGAGCTCTCCTGCCCAGGGAAAGGGAACTAATGGAGACACTGGCTTAGGTAGAGCTGCCCCAGTTGCTGGTGCAGGGAGGGTACCAGCATACAACATGCTGGTATGGGCCAAACAGCATGGCTAAAACTGCTTTTTGATTTTTTTATTTTATTTATTTATTTTTTTCGAGACAGAGTTTTGCTCTGTCCCCCAGGCTGGAGTGCAATGGTGTGATCTCGGCTCACTGCAACCTCCACCTCTTGGGTTCAAGTGATTCTTGTGCCTCAGCCTCCGGAGTAGCTGGGATTACAGGAGCTCACTACCACATCCTGCTAATTTTTGCATTTTTAGTAAAGATGGGGTTTCACCATATTGGCCATGCTGGTCTCGAACTTCTGACCTTAAGTGATCCCCACCGCCTTTGCCTCCCAAAGTGTAAAACTGCTTTTTTCAAAAAATGCCCATGCAGTTAGATTCACAGTACTTTTTGGAACTTTGGGAGCCGGTGCTAAGCTGGGTCCTGCCCTGCCTTGCTTGTTAGCTGTAGAGAACAGTGTCAGTGGCCGGGCATGAAAGCAGTACACCCTCCCCATTGTTTGCAATCTTTTGTGTGTGGGGGCTGTCTAGGCATCTCACCCTCTTTTGTTCCCTGCCGACTCACCTGCTGGTCCCAGGAGCTCTTCCGTCCACCTGGCACTTTAGGGCATGTCCATAGCCAAGGAACAGATGCCCCTTGCAGAGGACCTGGGAGGACTTCTCTCCATGGGGGAGTCCCAGTCAAATGTGTCTTGGCTGCAGGGTTCAGGCAGCCGTCCAAGAAGGGCCGGAAATGCTCCAAATACTCTCCTTCCTCCAGTAGCTGAAAGGAGGGAGGCCCCTCAGAGGGGCCATTTTATAGTGATAGCCAGGCTAAGGCTAAGTCCTTTGCTGTGGGGGATGGGAGGTGGTGGGGAAGGAAGTACTTCTGGGGATGAACCAAAAAAGAAAGCAACTTTCTACATGAATGGGCTTGTTAAAATCTGATTGCCTCAGAGGTTACCTTCTGCCGAATCCCAGGCAGATGTTTGAGGAGTTCCTTTGCTGGGACACAAAGTTGTGTTGTTGACAAAAGTGGTATCTGGACCTGACCTTCAGGAGAAGATTAAATACAGTGTTGCCCTGGTCACACTGGTCTTCATTTGTGTGTATGTGTGCACGTGTTCACGTGTTTGTACATGCACTTTTTTTTTTTTTTTTTTTTTTTAGACAAAATCTCACTCCGTCACCCAGGGTGGAGTGCAGTGGTGCAATCATGGCTCACCGCAGCCTCGAACTCCTGGGCTCCGGTGATTCTCCCACTTCAGCCTGCCAAGCTGGGACTACAGGTGCACCTGGCTAATTTTTTTGGTAGAACAGGATTTTGCCATGTTGCTCAGGCTGGTCTTGAACTCCTGGGCTGTAGTGATCCAACCGGCCCGGCCTCCCAAAGTGCTGGGATTGCAGGCTTGAGCCACCTCCCCCGGCCCATGCATAGGGGCAAATAGTGTCCTCATCTGGTACTTTTTGAGGGTAGTGGGGGTGAATACCAGGGGAGACGGCGATTTTTGTCTTAAGTGAAACAGTCTTACTTGCTTTTGTTTTTCACAGAATACCCAGTCAGGGAGTTTGTGAGCTGGAAAACAAATTTTGTTGTGGACTGGGGAGAAGGTATAGGGGCTGTTTTGACTTTCTGAATCCTGCTCATGATCAGAGCTCTCAGGCACCTTTCCCTCATCTTCTTGGGCTTCATCCACGTGATGATGGTGGGAGGGCTCCTGGTCTGTTGCTGCCTCCTGGAATGAGGCCCATGATGTTGCCATTTAGTGGTCATCTCCCCTTGGATAATTAATTCAAACAAGCACAGCATTTAGCTTTAGAGTTCGCACAGTGCCTTACTCTCTAACTTCATTTATCCTTTCAGTCCCAAGTGAGGGCTTGCTCTTATCCCAATTTATGGATGAGGAAACTAAGGCTCCAAAAGGCTGTGTGGCTGAGTCAGTAACTGGCAGAGCCTGGACCCCAGCCCTGATGATCCTCAGTGGGGCATACTCCTCACATCCCCTCTTCTCCTCACACCCCGCCTCAGTAGGAAGCCTCGCAGCAGTGAGCTGGATGGCTGGCCTGGCTTCCATGTCTTCAGCCACCAGCTCACTTTCTTCTTAAGCCAGAGCTGCTTCCCTCATTGGGTCTGTGCTAGTCCTCTCAGACATCTAGCCCCAAACCAAATGTTTGGGGCAGGGAAAGCAGAAGCACATCTGCATCTGGGCAGGAGAGGAGGGCTGGGTGTCCACAGAGGGTAGCAGGGAATGAAGGAGGGAGAGAAGCTTGTAGTGGGGCTACATGGCATCTGCTGGAGTCCTGCCCTTCCTGGGTGGGGAAACCATGTGCAATGAATTTCCTGTGGGGGCCAGGCATGATGGCTCACGCCTGTAATCCTAGCACTTTGGGAGGATGAGGCAGGAGGATTGCTTGAGCCCAGGAGTTCGAGGCCAGCCTGGGCAACAACATAGTGAGACCCCATCCCCCCCCCCCCCCCCGTTGTTTTTTTTTTTTTGAGAGGGATTTTCGCTCTTGTTGCCCAGGCTGGAGTGCAATGGCGTGATCTTGGCTCACCGCAACCTCCGCCTTCTGGGTTCAAGCAATTCTGCCTCAGCCTCCCAAGTAGCTGGGATTACAGGCATGCGCCACCACACCTGGCTAATTTTGTATTTTTAGTAGAGACAGGGTTTCTTTCTTTTTCTTTTTTTTTTTTTTTTTTCCCCGAGAAGGAGTTTTACTTTTGTTGCCCAGGCTGGAGTGCAATGGCATGATCTCCAGCTCACCGTAACCTCTGCCTCCCGGGTTCAAACGATTCTCCTGCCTCAGCCTCCCGAGTAGCTGGGATTATAGGCATGTGCCACCATACCTGGCTAATTTTGTATTTTTAGTAGAGACGGGGTTTCTCCATGTTGGTCAGGGTGGTCTCGAACTCCCAATCTCAGGTGATCCGCCTGCTACGGCCTCCCAAAGTGCTGAGATTACAGGCGTGAGCCACCACTCCCGGCTGAGACAGGGTTTCTCCATGTTGGTCAGGCTGGTTTCAAACTCCCAACCTCAGGTGATCCGCCCGCCTCGGCTTCCCAAAGTGCTGGGATTACAGGCATGAGCCACCATGCCCGGCCTCTGTTTTTTTTGTTTGTTTGTTTTTTAAAGAAGGAAATCCCTGTGGGCCTATAAATCCTCTTGTGCCCAGTGTTCCTCTCCTGGAAAGGCAGGCTGTGCCCCTCCCCATCACACACACATGGGTAGGGGTTGGCCTGCACCTGGCTGTCAGGGACACAATGCTGAGTGCTGGCTGAAAGGAGCCATGTGAAAGGCTCTTTGACACAAGTTTCAGATCCCTCTCTGAACTCTGTGGTTCCCTCACCCTTAAACCCGAGGAACAATGCAGGTCTTGGACCAAAGCTCCTGGCTCCAACCCCTCCTTCCTCCTCTGCCCCATTGTCATCTTGATCCCCCAGAGGTATCTGCTGGTCAGAGCAGGTGCAGACAGGGGTGGGGGTGGATTCCCTGGAGTGGAATCCCAGAGCCTTGTGCTGTTTTACCCCTTCCAACTTTGACATCCTGCCCAAGAAAACCTGGGGCAAGGGGTAGGGGCTAGACCCCAGACTGGTCCTTTACCAGCTCATCCTAGAGAGGCAGAGAGCAAAAGTTCCCAAGAAGACTGTAGTCCTAGCTACTTGGGAGGCTGAGGTAGGAGGATTGCTTCAGCCTGGGACATCGAGGCTGCAGTGACCTATGATTGTACCACTGCACTTCAGCTTGGGCAACAGAATGAGACTCTTGTCTTAGAAAAAAAAAGTTTTCCAGAAGAGACCTTGAGAGTGCCCCTACACCTCCCATTTGTTGCATGAGTAAATGTGTATGAGACCCTATACAGGGTAATGGTTAAGAGCCTGGGCTCTGGGTTCAGGCAGATCTGAGTTCGAATCCTGGCTCTGCTGTCATACTACCTGCATGACCGTGAGCCAGGTTACTTAACCTCTCCATGCTTTAGTTTCTTTTCTGTAAAGTGGGGAACTAGTGCCTACCAAAGTGTTAATAGTAAGGATTAAATGAGGTAATGATGTCAAGTGTCTAACACAGACCTGGCACATCCTTGATGCTCAGTAAACATGGCGGTGGCCTAGAAAGACTCAGTGGCTTGCCTCGGGGGCCCAGCTCCCTTAGTGCTCACCTTCCTCTCCTCACGTAAAGGAGGCTTCTCTATCTAACTCTTCTGGGCTGTTGCAAACTAGTGGAGGCTTCCGCAGGTCCTAGCTCTGCAGACGTGACAGGCCCTGGAGGCCCCTGGAATCATTCACTCAGCCAGTCAAAGTTACTGAGCACCTGGTACGCAGAGGGTCACGGAGGCCGATGAATGCACTGGGTTGGGGCCACTGTAGACCTTGCAGGGAGGCAGTCATGCTGGGAGAGGCTTGATGCATTCTGATGAATTCTCTGGAGTAGTATTTAGAAAGGAAAGGAGGACAGCCAGCCTGGAAAAGGATGGAGGGAAGCAGGGCCCCATCAAGGGAGTGGGGAATGAGGGATGCCTGAGGTATTGACCTTGCTGTTGTGGGTCTGAGGTACTCTGCTTCAAGCTCCTGCCCTCAAGGTCAATGCATTTGTGGTCTCAGAGGCCCAGGGGCTGCCGGCCACATTGTGTTTTTGAGAAGACCCTCATCCCCTGCAGAGTCCAAGCTCCCTCCCCATCTAGGACTGAGGCGCTTCTGCCTGTTGGGCTCCCTGCAGCGGGCGCAAGCCAGGCCTTTCCATGCCCCCAGCCAGCTGCCCCTTTCACCCCCCCAACCTCTCAGGATTACTCAGCCTTCACGGCGTCTGTCACTAAGATGCTGAGTGCATTCCTGACGGCCTCTCTTCAGGAAAAGCCCAGGCTGTGTGGCCTTTTAAAAAAGGCTCTGTGCCCGGATTAAGCCTCTGATTGTGGTTCTGCATGAAGAAACCATAAACCAAAGGGAAAGCGATGGTTCAGCTTTGGTCTTGGACCTTTGTGTCAGCGTCTGCCCTGAGTTCCTGAGCTTAGAATTTAATGTGAGCTATACAGGCAGGTGGGGAAGCTGTCCTTTCCCTCCAATTTCAGCATAGAAATAGGGAAAGTCCAAGGAACCTCTGTCTTGCTGTCTTTTCTTTTTTTCTTTTCCTTTTTTTTTTTTTTTTGAGCCAGAGTCTCGCTCTGTTGCCCAGGCTAGAGTGCAGTGGCTCGATCTCAGCTCACTGCAACCTCTGCTTCCTGGGTTCAAGTGATTCTCCTGCCTCAGCATCCCAAGTAGCTGGGACTACAGGTGTGTGCCACTACACCCGGCTACTTTTTGTATTTTTAGTAGAGACGGTGTTTTACCATGTTGGCCAGGCTGGTCTCGAACTCCTGACCTCAGGCGATCCGCCCACCTCGGCCTTCCAAAGTGCTGGGATTACACGTGTGAGCCACCACGACCGCCCTGTCTTTTCATTTTAAATTTGAGATGAGGTCTTGCTATGTTACCCAGGCTGGTGTTGAACTTCTGAGCTTGAGCAGTCCTCCTATATGAGCCACCGTGCTCAGCTTATCCTGGTCTCTTTGAGTGCTGGGCTCTGCTGAATTTTCTCCTTCATAAAGGGCCCTGGGGGATGTCCCCAGCACAACTTCATGACAAAATCCCTGTCCCTGGAAATCTTGGTTCCTTTTCCAGAGCCAGGAGCTTGAAAGTGATGTCCAGGCGTTCAGGCTAATTGCTGGAAAGGCCCAGTCATTTTCTAAAAGGTTTCCAATGGTCATACCAATGTTAAGGAATCTGGCCTAACCCAGGGAGGAGAGAGCAAGCGCACGCGCGCAAGCTCTGGACTGGCCAACTGGGGAGGCTGAGCCTGCACCTGCAGGAAGTCCTCTGCCTTTCTGTTGAGGCAGAGCTGAGTCCCTTATCCTAGGGGTGATGCTGACTGTACTTGTCCACCTGCTGTGTAAAGGCCATTTTCTCACCCTTGGTCCTGGGGAATAGTTTGATCTTTCCCCGCTCCACTCCAGGGGGTACTGGCAGCCCAGTAACTGGATGTTAAATGGCTCTCCCATTAACCACTTCTGCAAGGGCCACTTTGGTACATTTTCTGGGTGTTTTGCTCCTGGGTAGCCCCTACCACATTGTCTTCCTCTTCCCTTCATCTCTGTCCCAAGGAACAACACAGGGCAGTTTGTCCTTCGTGGTACATTCTGCTTTCGTTTCTTTTCCCCACAAAGACAGAGCCATTTCCAGCATCCATTTTCCTGCACAGTAGTTCACCCTGTGCTTTAAACTGGAATGGCTTGGGTTTAATCATTAGGCCCATCTCCTGCTCAGGCTCTGGGAAACTCTGGACCCTCTGGAGTAGAGACCTGGGACCAAAGACCATTCTGTGAGTGGTTGTGCAGCGCCACCTCCTGGCCACAGTGCCCATTGTATCTTTCCACTCTTGCTCAACAGTCATCAGAAAAGTTCATCTATAGCAAAAGGAACTTGCAAAAGATAATCTTTTTTTTTTGAGACGAGTCTTGCTGTGTCGGCCAGGCTGGAGTGCAGTGGCATGATCTCGGCTCACTGCGACCTCCACCTCCCGGGTTCAAGCAGTTCTCCTGCCTCAGCCTCCCAAGTAGCTGGGATTACAAGCGCGTGCCACACGCATGGCTGTTTTGTATTTTTAGTAGAGACAGGGTTTCACCATGTGGGCCAGGCTGGTTTCAAACTCCTGACCTCAAGTGATCCACCTGCCTCGGCCTCCCAAAGTGCTGGGATTACAGGTGTGAGCCACTACACCCGGCACAAAAGATATTCTTAAGTCCATTTCTAGTTGATCCTGCAGTCCAGAAGCAAGGCTATCAGCCTAGAACCTGAGGCTGCGAATGTGTGTTCTAAGGGGCTAATCCGTGGTATCTGTGTTTTACCAATTAGGCTCCCCATCCTTGAGGGGGGGAGGGGGCCTTAAAGAGAGCTGCTGGAGTGGAGGAGGGAGACAAGGCTGAGAACAAAAAGTGTAGTTTCTTCCTTGGGGCTGGGGCTGCTCTGGAGTTCCTAGTCTCTTGTTTCTAGCCTGAAGTTTTGTTTGTTTGTTTGTTTGTTTGTTTGTTTGTTTTTGAGACGGAGTCTCACTCTGTCGCCCAGGCTGGAGTGCAGTGGCACAATCTCGGCTCACTGCAAGCTCCGCCTCCTGGGTTCGTGCCATTCCCTTGCCTCAGCCTCCCAAGTAGCTGGGACTACAGGTGCCCACCACCTCACCTGGCTAATTTTTTTTATTTTTAGTAGAGACGGGGTTTCACCGTGTTAGCCAGGATGGTCTCCATCTCCTGACCGCGTGAGCCACCGCGCCCGGCCTCTAGCCTGAAGTTTTTAGGCAAATTGGGCTCAGTTCTGCCTCCACTAACCCAGTATCTAGGGAAGCTGATGCTGAACAGAACTACAGCTCCACTAACTCAAAGGGGACCAGGTTTCTCCATTGTCTGGAACTGATGGTCTTCCTGGGAATTGATGTTAGGGAGGATTTTTGTCTTTGTGAATTAATTTTGAGTGTGCTACAGCTGGAGCAGCAGAACACCTTGATTCTATGCCTGGCCCCATCTTCCCCCATGGAATGAAGAACAAATGCTCTGTAGCTCAGGTCTCCCAAGCCAGAGAATGGGGATTCCTGATATTCCTGCTTTAAAGAGAAAAGGCTGGAATAAACATGTACGTTTGACATTAACTGTATGTGGTTGTTGACCAGCCGCATACTGTGTGCCCTAGTAGAGCTTACAAACTAGAAGAGCTATGGGTATGGTAGTATCTGTGGACAGAAACTGATGTCCCTAGAGCTAAAGCCTCTGTCATTCTCTCCACCCTAGGCCTGGTCTCCAAGTCCTCTCCTAAGAAGCCTCGTGGACGTAACATCTTCAAGGCCCTTTTCTGCTGTTTTCGCGCCCAGCATGTTGGCCAATCAAGTTCCTCCACTGAGCTCGCCGCGTATAAGGAGGAAGCAAACACCATTGCTAAGGTAGGTGGGTCGGGGTGGTAAGATGCCAGCAATGAAGGGACTGTTAGTGGGAGATCCCCACAGACTATGGCAACCAGACAAGGAAGCTTTGCCTGAGGTTGCAAAGATTTCTGGCTGCGAGGGGGCCCTTCCTCCATCCTTCCATAAGTAGTTCATTTCCTTTCTGTTCCTTCCCCTTTGCGGTGTGGGCCATTCAAATGTCACTATGGTTTCTGAGGGCCCCTGTGATCCTGATCCTTCCAGGTTCCGGTAACTAGGCAAGGTGCTTTGCATATATTGTCTCATGTGATCCAGCCAGCAGCCCTGTAAGGAGATCACAGGATTCATACTTTGCAGATACGGATTTATGTAGAGGGTTTATGTAGCACCTGAAGAGTTCATGGTTAATAAATAGTAGTGTCAGGATTTGAACTTAGATTTCTCTGGCTCTAAAGCCTGTGTTGTTGTTCTCAACTATGCAAAGCTAACTTCCAAGTTACCTGACTTACAGGGAACCAAAGAATTGAAACTCTACCATGCTGTTAATAACTCCTGTCAGCAATTCTCTCCTGTACTCATGCAAGGCATTTGGGATTTTGTGGGTATTTTTTATATGTCTAGTATTTCACAGGTGGGGCCAGCCCCAACCAACAAAAATTATTCTGCCCCAAAAGCCAGTGGTACTTCTGAAACACTGAGGTCTGGTTGTCCTTCCTTTTTCTCAAGACCAGGCTGAAGACATACATCAGTGAAAAATCACTGCATTTTGCAGTAGGGGAAATGGTTAAATAAAATACAACATGACAGTATTACTGAGTGATTAGCTTTTACAGAGTTCTCAATAACATGGAGAAGTATTGAGTGGTAACATTAAGTAAAAAGGTAGAGTGTATAATTATATAGGATTCTGGAAAAAGTCTGCTGACACAGATTTGAAGGCAGTACACTGAGTGCCACATTGTTTATCTAAGTGCTAGGATTTTAATTTTTCTTCAAAGTTTTCATTAAGAACAGTTAAAACCATAACTTTTTTTTTTTTTTTTTTTTTTGAGATGGAGTTTCGCTCTTGTTGCTCAGGCTGGAGTGCAATGGCGCAATCTCAGCTCACTGCAACCTCTGCCTCCCGGGTTCAAGCGATTCTCCTGCCTCAGTCTCCCGAGTAGCTGGGATTACAGACATGTGCAACCATGCCCGGCTAATTTTGTATTTTTAGTAGAGATGGAGTTTCTCCATGTTGATCAGGCTGGTCTCGAACTCCTGACCTCAGGTGATGTGCCCACCTCGGCCTCCCAAACTGCTGGGATTACAGGCGTGAGCCACTGCGCCCGGCGGTCATAACATTTTTATTAGCAAAAATGGGGGTGAGGGGCTTGCTGATCTCTCTGCACTCTCTCCCCTCACATTTTGGGTACCCACAGTGTGGCTTACTTGATGTTTTATAGGGCTTGTTCCCCCATAGAACCCCTAAGGAAGGCATGGAAAACAACATGTTCTCAAGGAGAAGCCTGAGTTTAAGGACTTAGCGAGAGTTTGCCACTGTGAGGAATTCAGACTTTGGTTTTGCCTCTGACTCTGTGTCCCTGAATCAGTTACTTGAGTTCCCTGTTCCTCACTTTGTCCAGTTGAGGGGCAGTGACACCTGAGAACAGGGACACTTGTCTTCTCCATCCTTCATCAGGCCTAATGTGGAAAGGAAGCTCTAGCCTTTCCCTTTCCTGCCCTACTCCTAGAAAAAGTCACTTTGACATGGTAGGAGCTTCGAGGTGGCTGGGTTTGGGGGAGAAAGTTGCCCTCCAGGCTTAAGACAGAAGCAGTGGGTTTGGATGGGGTGGGAAAAGCGGTGAGATGGCGCTGACCACCTCCTTCTCTTCCTCAGTCGGATCTGCTCCAGTGTCTCCAGTACCAATTCTACCAGGTACGTGACTCTGGCCTGGTAAGTACTCACAAGGCAGGACCCTGTGATCCCTGCCAGCTCCACGGGCAGGGGGATGTGCATAGTCCTCGGTGCCTGGCCAGCCACCTCCCTGACCTGGGAAGCCATTTGTTCCCCATACTTGTTGAGGGCCTGCTATGTGCAAGGCATTAGATTTTAGGGGACAGCTGGTGCTCCATGCCCTCTTCCCACAGCTGCTGTCCATCCCACACCTGCCCTGGCCACCACCTCCAATGTCCAGATCACTTAATAGTCCCATTGGGAGGCTGAAACCAAGGAAAACTCCACCTCCTTTCTTCCTGGCCTTTAAGTGGTGCCTATCCTGGGTTGGTGATTGTGTCTCCACAAAGAGCCCAGCTCTTCCCATAGTTATGCCAAGGGGTACAATTGGGCTTTCTTGGTGGGCAGATCTCAGCAACCTGGCTTGGTTTTAGATCCCAGGGACCTGCCTGCTCCCAGAGGTGACAGAGGAAGATCAAGGAAGGATCTGTGTGGTCATTGACCTCGATGAAACCCTTGTGCATAGCTCCTTTAAGGTAACTCAACGTCTGGAATGCTTCCTACCTTTATCTTGGGCCCTCTTGTGAATCTGACAACAGATGTGTAAGGCAGCCTAAAGGTGAGGACAGAAGAGTGATTAGAAGGGAAAAGGCCAGGCCTCCAGCATTTTGGCCACCCTGGTGTCAAGGTATCTAGAGGCCCCACTGAAGAATGTTGAGTAGGAACCCTGTGTGTTCCACCCAGGGCTGCTATCTCCAGTCACTCCCAACAGGCTGCATCTGCCCCCGAGCCACATAGCACAGAGAGCCAGCCACGAGGGCTCTGTACAGGGCAGGCCTAAAAGAGTGGTTGAATCACCTTTGGCCCTTGCCCCTGCTTGTCTCCTCAGGAAACTCAGGCCCCAAAACTCTCAGCCCAGGTAGAATTTGTCAGAGTCAGGGTGCTAAAGAGTAGGGAAAACCAGAATGGGATGTCACATCTTGAACTAGGGTGAGAACCCCTTAATGAGGTGGCCAGAGGCACTTCCAGGAGTCTCTAAGACCTGTTTCTCCCCACCCACCTAGGGGTATGGTGGGGGCCTCATGTTTCCCTGCCACCATGCTGACAGCATTAACTGTTCTGCCTTCCAGCCAATCAACAATGCTGACTTCATAGTGCCTATAGAGATTGAGGGGACCACTCACCAGGTGAGCTGCCAGCCAGACCACACCCAGCCTAGAGGGTGGGGGGGTCTGCCTTCTGCCCCACCCGTATTGGGGTCCTCCACCCGTCTCAGGGCTTGGGTTCTGTCAGTTGATCCCTTTCCTATAACTCCAGCCTCCCCTTTTTATTGGTATCTTTCATACTCAAGGCTTTCTCATCTTAGAAAGAGTTTCAGCCCCATATCCCCCCCAGCTGTCTCCCTTGTTTCCTCTTTGCAACCAAGCTGTTTAAAAGATTAGTTTACATTTTATTTAATAATAATAATAGCTATTGTTTGTTAACCACCATCGCCTCATGTGGCCAGCACTGTTACATGATTTATTACATTTCTCTGTTCCTTAAGAAAGGTATCTATACCGGTTAAAATACCTTAACCAGGTATCTCTTTGCCTGTAACAGGCAGGGAAGTCAGTAGTAACCATTTTCTCTGCCTGGAATGCCCTCTTGCCCGTGCTCCCCCCGCCACCCCCACTGTGAATAGCTAGTGACTTTCTTCCTCCCCAGCCCAGACATCTGCTCTGTGAAGCCTTCTCTGACTGCCTTACCTGGGGCCCTCCATTGGATTCTGCCTGAGGAAATGCTCTGTGTGTGTCTGTCGATGTAAAGAGCACTCAAATCTAAACGGACCAGGCTCCAGCCTGCAGCCCAGGCAGTCCCGGGTTAAGGATCATGTGACACTGCTAGTGAAAGACCATTTACTCAGCTTGCTTGCCCAGAAGGCCTGCCATGCCCAGCGCCAGGCCCTGGTCAGGACTAGGCTTGGTCCAGCAGCCCTTTTACAGTCCAGCTGAGGGTATAGGGATGTGCTAAACCCTTGTAGAAAAGATGAAGGCATATTTTCAAACAGCTATACACTGTGAACTCCTGGCTAACAAGGAAGGGTAGGAATAATTTTTTAAAGGAATGAGATTAAAATGAGGGAGCACTACCTGCCCAAGGTGGGTGAAAGGATGCCAGACTTGATGAAAGCTGGGATGAGGAAGGGGCTTGTTGGAGGTCGAAGGAATGGCAGGCTAACAGAAGCTAAGTTGTGGCTGCCTAGAACAGAGGGTCCCTGCAGAGCTCCGAGGGGTCTGGTGAGTTGGTGGCCAGTTCAGGCCTACTCTAGCAGGGAGAGTCACGGCAGGCTGACTCTCTTTGAGCTCGGGAGTAATGCGGGTAAAGGAGCTTTAGGAGTCAGGTGCCGTGGCTTACACCTGTCATCCCAACACTCTGGGAGGCCGAGGCAGGAGGAATGCCTGAGCCCACAAGTTCACAACCAGCCTGGCCTCACATAGCAAGACCCTATCTCTAAAAAAATAAGTAAATAAAGAAAAGATAAAGGACCTTTTTGGAAATGGTTCTAGTAGCAGCTGTGTAGGCTAGAGTCATGGAAGCAATAGAATGCAGACAGATGAGGGGTCAGGTAGCCAAAGGACTTGCCAAAATGTGCAAGATCGTTAAGGTGGACACAGGTGTTAAGGGTGGCTGGCAGAAGCAAGCACAAAATCGGGTGCAGAGCAAGACTCAGCAGGGTGTCTGTCTAGTCTGTGGTCATTGAGGGGAAAAAGTCACTTCTCCCTGGTGCACTTCATTACCTAATCGTGACCTGAACAGACTGTCCTGTCGGAGCCAAGGACAGAAAGCTCCCATAGAGGCTGTGGCTGGATTCAAGTAATCCAGGATAGGCTGTTTCCATCTGTGAGGCCTATTCTTGATTACTTGTTTCTGGAGGCAGCTGATGGTCCGCCGCCGGAAACAGATGGCTCCTAGGACATGGTGTATGCGCTTCTTCCTGAGCCAGGTTGAGGTTGGGACCACTGATCCATTGGAAGCCTGGTGAGGGGGTGCAGCCAGTTCTCCGGGTCTGTGGGATCTCAGGGGGCCGCAGGCTTCCAGCCAGGTAGCCCAGGAGGCTGGGCTGCAGGGGTTGAGAGCTCCTTGCTGCTCTCTGTGTAACTGGTGAAGGTACCCAATACTGCAAACCTTCATCACAGGGACGCCTCCAACAGGCTGCTCTGCTCTTCCTCAGGTGTATGTGCTCAAGAGGCCTTATGTGGATGAGTTCCTGAGACGCATGGGGGAACTCTTTGAATGTGTTCTCTTCACTGCCAGCCTGGCCAAGGTAACTAGGGGTGAGAGGGAAGAACCAGGAGTGGGTGTGGTGGCCACAGGGGTAGTCCAGCAGCTCCCTTTTGGTCCCTAGGGTTACACAGGAGGACCAGGACTGTATCCAAATTAAGGCATCTTCTCTCCTCCTAGTATGCCGACCCTGTGACAGACCTGCTGGACCGGTGTGGGGTGTTCCGGGCCCGCCTATTCCGCGAGTCTTGCGTGTTCCACCAGGGCTGCTACGTCAAGGACCTCAGCCGCCTGGGGAGGGACCTGAGGAAGACCCTTATCCTGGACAACTCGCCTGCTTCTTACATATTCCACCCCGAGAATGCAGTGAGTGCTCCTGCTGTGTCTCCATGGTAGGGATTGGGAGAGGAAGCAGACTGGAACTGTGGGCTCCACCAGAGAAGTACACCCCTCCAGGAAGACCCAGCCATCCTCTAGGGCTCTGAGGCGAGGGAGGGGGAAGCGGCAGTCAGGAGATTGACACCACATCTTCCCCCACCAGGTGCCTGTGCAGTCCTGGTTTGATGACATGGCAGACACTGAGTTGCTGAACCTGATCCCAATCTTTGAGGAGCTGAGCGGAGCAGAGGACGTCTACACCAGCCTTGGGCAGCTGCGGGCCCCTTAGCCTGCCCTGCTTCCAAGCGACGGCCATCCCAGTAGGGGACTTTCCCACACTGTGCCTTTATGATCAGCGTGACAGAGTAGAAGCTGGAGTGCCTCACCACACGGCCCGGAAACAGTGAGAAATAATTGGAAAGAGCTTTAGGACAGCTTAGATGCCAAGTGGGCGAATGCCAGACCGATACCCAGAGCTACCTGCCGCCAACTTGTTGAGATGTGTGTTTGACTGTGAGAGAGTGTGTGTTTGTGTGTGTATTTTGCCATGAACTGTGGCCCCCGCGTGTAGTGTTTCAGTGGGGGAGAAGCTGAAAGACCAAGACTCTTCCCAAGTTAGCTTGTCTCCTCTCCTGTCACCCTAAGAGCCACTGAGTTGTATAGGGATGAAGACTATTGAAGGCTCCATTGCCAAACCATGGCCTCTCCTCAGTGGTGTAAGGCCTATGCCAAGGATAAAGGAAGGGTATGCCTTTGGGTACTCCAGGCACACACCCTTCTGAAATCCTTCTCCAGCCAGCTGCTGCAGACAAAGGATCACATTTCTGGGAAGATAAGGACTTATTTCCAGACCAGCACCCAGTGGCCATCAGGTCTTGTGGCCCAAAGCTATGCTTGCCTCCGGCTGAGTGCCTGGGATGGGCCCTTTCTATGTCTCCCAAGGCTGGGGTGCTGAGCCTGCCTTCCTCACCACCTAGCCATAGTCTCGAACCTGTGGGGAAGGAGGTTTTCTCCCTTCCCTGAAGAGGACAGATAACTGATTTCCGTTCTTTTGACTCTGTTTTAAAATTCTCTTTCTAAACATGGAGTGTTGGGCCTGGTTTGTTTCTGACAAATTTACAGTCCTGGGCCTGTGATGAATGTCGGCGGCGCTGGGGTTGCAGGGAAAAGACAAATCCTCAAAGCGTGGACATGTGTGTCCCCGTGGCTTGTGGATCAGCTGAGCTCGGGATCATTTCCATAAGTCTGCTCTTCAGGGATTCTCTGCTGGTGCTGGTGCTGGTGCAAGGACTTCTGTTCCAAAGGCTGGGAAGAACTAAGCTGCCCCAGCCCCTCCCATTTCTTGGGCAGGGCTCTTTCCTGTTGTGTCTTCCCCCAGGGCCTGTCCTGTACCGAGCTCTGTCTGTTCCAGCCTTCATCCTTCCTGGCTGTTGCTTTTCCTCTTAAGGGCCTCAGAACTCTTGCTCTTCCTGGGCTGAGGGGGAATGAGTGTTCTTGCCATTTGCCAACCTAATGCGCATGCTTTCTGCCTCCTAACAGGAGTGAGCGAGCCCCTCAGACCTGCACTCTGGGTGTCTCCTGCTTTCAAAGGTTCTTAATAGTGAATGCTTTAAAATTAAAGACATCACGAAATGGAAGTTTTCCCAGGGTGGAAAACAAGAGGAAGTGCTGCTGTAATTGGGAGCACAAGGGGCCTCCCAAAAAGGAGCCCCACCTCAGCATCACTGCCTTAATCGTGGCCTCCCTGGGGTGGGTGGGGTTCTCTCCTCCCTCCCTCCCTCCCTCCTACTGGGATGGGAGGGAGCTCCTATTCCCATCTCTGTGTTCCCTGGAGGCAGGTATCACAAGGCATTTGTGAATTGCTTTACGTGCAGGGACACCACCCACTCAGGACTCTTCCCCATCATCCCTTCCATTGCCACACCCTAGATCCAGCCTCAGGAACTAACAAGTTTTGAGAAAAGCAGGCGGTAGAGCAGCAGCTTGGTGCTCTCGGTGGTTGGCTGGCATTTTTCTCTAGTGTGTGGTGCCACCTTCCCTCCTTGTCCCAAGGTTATAAGGCCTTGTCTTTCTCTTTGGAATCATAAAGTGGAACAGAGTCCCCAGAACTTGCGTGGCCATTTCCGCCAGCATCACTCCCCGGTGCCTGTGGGGTCCCGGTGTACCTAAAGGGAGAAGGGCCCCATGTGCTAGCCAGAAATATACCGTCTCTTGAAGGAAAGCAGCTCAGACTCTTAGAGCCAGCTGTGGCTTCAGACCCAAGGCCTGACCTAGGCTGCTATCCTAATATTACAGGAAGGGCCTCTCTTCCAAGCCCCACCCTAAGGGTTAGCCCTTGGCCAAATCTTTTGCTGTCTGGGCCCAGCCAGGCTTTTCTGACTAAATAAGCAATAAGAGGCTCTAAGCTGACTGAGTTGCAAGGACCCTTTCCGCCCTCCCTTGGATCTCCATGTTTTTCCAGATGGAGGAAGAGCATATGCCACCCCCTTTCCTAACAGGCTTGTCCAAGTGCTTGGTGTGGGACCCATGACCAAAGCCCAGGATGGCTTGGTGGGAGTGTCCCTGCTGCATCTGCATGAAGCCCCTGTTTTCTAGGCCTCACTCCCATCAGAACCCTGCCTGCCCACCTGCAACTCCCCCACAGCAATGCCATTCCCACTTGCCCCAGAGAAGCTACTCAGCCAAACCTAGCCAGGGTCCATTCATGTGGACCAGAGCCAGCCTAGTCATTATTTGCTGTCAGGTTTCCAGTTTCACTGTGTGTTAGGGCAAGGGATGATTGTAAAATTTGCTCCTCGAAGGAATCAGTCCAGGCTCAATTTTGGAGGGCAAGACAGGGAGGAGGCTGCTTCATCCCAGACTCTCTTCTAGAGCTTCCCACCATCAGCCCCTCCCACTTGAGACTGGTCTTTGGGAGGCAATAGGCCACCATGCCTGGTCAGCACCAATTCAAGCCATGCCAGGAATCTGCCTACCTGCCAGGTTCAGTTCTTTTAAGGTGCCTCTTCAGGGACACAGTGTGTCTCTCTGATTGGGCTTCTAAATCAAAAGCCTGATGTTCGTGTCCCTCTCATAGGGGGAGCTTTGGACACAGGACCAGTTTGGAAAAGGGTCAGGTAAGGGTTTCCACTCTGCACATTGTAGAGGGGACACTCTGTAGGCCCATGGGTCCCTTACTAGAGAGGTTGAGTGAATTTGCCTTCAGTTAACCTAGGACCTTCTGTTTAGCTTCCTCCTGCTTCCCAAAGATTTTAAGCATTTTGTAAATGTATAAACTCACCTCTGGTAACAGTGGCCCAGGCGCTGCTTTGTGCTAAAAGCATGGGAAATGTAAAGGCAGTCTTTCCCTGGGAAATGGATACTATTCTATTCTGCTGCCCCTACCTGTTCCTGAGGCCTCATTTAGAAAGAGAATCCCCTCAGAAGGCTGTCTGGCACCCAGTGTCCTAGCCAGGCCAAGTATATGAGAAAGGTAAGTCCATTTTCCCCTTCAGGTCCTCAGTGGATTACTTAACCACTGCTGCCCCTCGGTCCCTTTTTCCTAAACGGGTTTAGTTCTGTCTTTTTCTCCTTTTTCCTAAATGCTGGTAAATATCTACATTCAGCCAGGGAAGAGGAGGCCAGAGGTCAGGCCAGCTGCCCCATTCTTTTAACGTTGTAGGGCCTGCCTCTGGAGCGGACCCTCCTCTTTGGGCCTCGTGAGCTTTTTTGCTTATCATGTTCCATTTCGTGCCGCTTTCCCCCTTCAAGATGCCATTTGGAGGGTAGGGGATCTGCTTCCCACTGTGACTGGGCTATGGGATTCTGACTACCTTGCTTACAGATTCATGGTTTGATAAATTTGTTGTATTCAAAAACTTGAAATGCAGGACGCCATTAAGTGTCTGTTTATATTTTTGGAATATTTGTATTACTTACAATTAATTAATAAAAGTGGGTTTAAAAAACCTATCCAGGAATGTAAGCTGCCACTGACCTTCGTTGGCCCTTAAGTAAGTGTTCACTGGGTCCATAGCAAGCACCGCCTTTCTTCTCGCAGCCCCTTCCATCATGAAGCAGCCGCAGCCCCAGGCTGAGTGGGGTGTTGCACCCACCGGGAGGCCAGCTGCAGATGCCACACAGGGCTTCCGCTCAAGGTTACACCAGTTCTGCTGTGATCAACCCCATTGCAGTCAGGTGCTTAGCACGCATATATGCTTGATGTCCTATTGACTTCTGGGCATGAACCAGAAGGCCTAAGGGGATGGAATCTTTTTTTTTTTTTTTGAAATGGAGTCTTGCTCTGTTGCCCAGGCTAGAGTGCAATGGCACGATCTCGGCTCACTGCAACCTCCACCTCCCAGGTTCAAGCGATTCTCCTGCCTCAGCCTCCTGAGTAGCTGGGATTACAGGCGCCCGCCAGCACGCCCGGCTAATTTTTGTATTTTTAGTAGAGATGGGGTTTCACCATCTTGGCCAGGCTGTTTTCGAACTCCTGACCTTGTGATCCACCCACCTTAGCCTCCCAAAGTGCTGGGATTACAGGCGTGAGCCATCACCACACCCAGCCCTGGGGATGGAGTCTTGATTCTTCTGTGCCCCTCACTGATTCTTCCAAACTGGGAACCCTGAAGCTGAGAGCCTAGCATGGTTCCTGGCAAACAGTAGGCACTCAAATATTGATTGGTTACTGTATGACTAGTAGAGACCCCAACGAGCAAAACTGTGGCCTAATAAAATTCTCCTGGCTCCTCTCCCAGACTTCCCCTCCCTTTGAGAAATGCCAGAAGCTTCTTAGGGAGGCTCTTGCCAACCTAGACATCACAGGCACTCATGGGGCAGCTCCAGCCTCTGCCTCCTGTCATCACCATAATGCATCCATATCTACAATATGGCAAATTTCATATCCTTCCAACCTCTTTCCTGCATTATTGATGGGCTGCGTGCACTTTTTAAAAAATCAATTAGATCAGGGCGTGGAGCTGGAGTTCAAAGAAGCCCTTAAAAGTCTGCTCTTCTTGTTTTGCTGTTTTGAATACGCACAGATAAAGCTTTCCCTCTGGTTTGAATAAGTCAAGCTCAGTGCTAGGTTGGCTCTGATTGGCCAGGACTAGGAAAATGCGGTTAAGATGCAAACACAAGCAAATATAACCCAGTGTCTCTGCGGCCATGACTAAGCTAAGGCAGCAGGACCTGGAGCCTCCTGCTTTGGAGTGGTTCTTCAATACTGCTGCTGCCTACACGCCGGGAAACTGGGAAGGCTGGTGAGCGAGAAGGCAAGGTAAGGTGTCTGATTTACGGGGGCATGCCAGTTAATCCTCCTGAATGAGGAAGAAATGAAAGGAAGAGGAGCTTGAGAGTCCCTTGGCTTTGTCTTCTGAGATGAAGCTTTTAAAATGAACCAGGCATCTGGCCAGTTTTGCAAACTTCTTGTTGAGAAGAACCCCTTAGAGGCAGCTGAATGTATAGGGCACATTTTCAAAAGCTGGGAAAGACAGACCCCTTTCACCTACCCTTAGAGAAAAATGGTATGGAGCAAGGCAGGAGGAGTTAAAACCAGCTTCCTGACCCAGAGAGGTGGCTCACACCTGTAATCCCAACACTTTGGGAAGCCAGGGCATGAGGATTGTTTGAGCCCAGGAGTTTGTAACTTGTGATCATCCTGGGCAACATAGTGAGACCCTGTCTCTACAAAAAAAAAAAAAAAAATTAGCCAAGCATGGTGGTGCACACCTGTGGTCTCAGCTTCTCAGGAGGCTGAGGCAGAAGGATCACTTGAGCCCAGGAGGTGGAGGTTGCAGTGAGCCGTGACGGTACCACTGCACTCCAGCCTGGGTGACAGAGCAAGACCCTGTCTCAAAAACAACAACAAAAAACAGCTTCCTCTGCTCAGGGTCTGTCCATAAGGGCATCTCTGAGAATTACTGGCCACTGGCTTTTAATCTGACATTTCAAAACTGTGCCCCACACCCAAGGGGTTTCTGCAGTCCTCTTAAAGGATACTGAATTAGGATTTAGGGAGGAGAGAAGGAGAGACCCAGCTTTCGGAGATTTGATGTCAGAACTGTGTTTTCTCTGTGTTCCAGTGTGACAGGAAGTCCCTTCCTGGAGCTTATCCTCTCGCATTCAGGGTGCCTGGCCCAGTGAGCTCCTTGATTCCTAAATTCCTGCTGGGAAATGGGACAGGTTTCAGCCTTTGAGGCTCACAGTCCTAATTGCTGCCGGCTGGTTTGGCTTTTACCAGGGTGACAGTTCTCTGCCTCCAAGGAACGAATTCACTGGCCCTTGTCCCCTTCCCCTAGTTGGCTCATGGCTTTTGCCTTTAATGACTGCTACATAGGGTCTGAAGAAAACCCAAACACCATATTTCCTGGCAATTCTGAGCAGCACAGGGTGGGGCAGCACAAGTTATCAAATTAAATTCTCAAACACTGGCTGCTCCGCACCACTGCCTTGCTTTAGTCCTGCTGCAGCAGTAGACAAAGGGAGTTTGCTACTAGATGGCGCATGCTCTCCAAACTTGGCTTTGTCCATCAAGGTTCAAGAAAACAATGGTCAGACATGTTCCTCTTAAAAAGCACAGTATGTCCCCAAATAGCAAAAATCCATACAGTCCTTTCTGGGTGAATTTTTAAATCTTACGTAAATCCATCAACCCCATCCTTTTTCCTTTGCCTCTCGGGAGAAATTAATCTAGCTTTACATTAATTATGCATGTTATCAGATTTGAAGCTCCTTGAGAGCAGGTATTTTAATTCTATAAAGCCTCTACGTGACCTTGGACATGGGTAGGTGCTTAATTACCCAAGATGCTCCTTGAATACACATGGTACACGACCTACACAGACTTAGATCTTTACCACTTCCCCCCGCTCCCCACCCTGACTTGCTCAATCCTGAAGGAACTGAGACGTCTAAGTGTCTGAGGTTCACACTTCAAAGAGAAGCTTGGGTCTGTGTGGGAGGGAGAAAGGAAGCCATCTGTCTGCAGGCCAGACCAGGCCACACCCTGCTGGCACCCAGAATCCTTTGTCCCAGGCCCAGCCCTGCCATTTTACTTTCCTTTGCATCTGGAAAGCACAGGGAATATAGTAGTGACAAAGAAGGAAGGGTTGTTTGAGTTTTAGAATAGTTTACTCTAAAAAAAAAAAAGGATAAAAGCCAAAGAGAAGGTCAAAGTTGACTGTGGAGAAGGCCTTGCAAGCAGGGAACCTGGAAGAATTGGAATGAGAGTGAGAGAAGGCAACTGAGTCTGGAAATATTTTTTCTGACTAGATTTCTTTCCAAACGCCACTGAACTTAGATTGGTTTCGGAAGGGTTGTAGTACATCAAAGTGGCTAGAAGCACAGGTTTGGGGATCAGATAAGGATTTCATTCTAGAGTGTGATCTTGTGCAAGTTATTCAGCCTTTTTTTTTTTTTTTTTGGAAAATATATGCTTTTATTTTTCCATGATTACAAACACAACTGAATATCAAATGCACAAAGTAAGAATTATACGGGGGGAAAAAATCAGATACGTTCATATGTATATCACCTTTTCAAGGCTATTTCCATCCAGAATAACCTTGGTTTGCCAGGGCCAATAGAAAGAAGTCACAAAATCACCTTTAGTCAAATTTGTGTGTTTGCTTTCTTCTATAATTCCAATACCTCCACCATCAACGACTTGAGATAGCTGCCAAGGTGTTATATAATCAGTGCCAGTGTCTTCATCCATTCTACAACAAAGGCTGTCACTTCACACTTGGAAGGTTGCACAGCGGTCAGGCAGAGGTGCTCCTCACTTCCCAGATGGGGCGGGCGGGCCGAGGCACTCCTCACTTTATTCAGTCTTTCTAAACCTCAAATTCACACAATGTAAGATGAAGAAAATCACCTTCTGAAAATTAGAGATAACATATGCAAAGTGAATCAATACAGGGCTTAACATATTTATCACCCCTTTGGTAAATAACCATGATGATTACCAGAGCTCTTAAGGGCAATGGCAGGTGGTAGGCAGAACTCATGGGTGGTAATCCCCAGGCCAGCCAGGCTCACCATGTGCACTTGGACAAGTCCTTGCCCTCATCATTGTGAAATGGTGCAGGGATGCACCACGAGGGTGTGGCAGGATGGCTGACAACAGACTGGGAAGCAGCTCAGCAGAAAAACTGGATTGATGCCCACTATGGCAAGAGGTATCATCTCCCCTCTTGTTCTGTGATGTTTCAGTCCTGGAAAGACAAGCATCATGCCTCTGACCAGTGCCTTCAGGGCTGTGGACAACGACCCTGGGATCATTGTCTGGAGAATAGAGGTGAGCTGGGCTGGAGGCACCTTACTTGTGACCACTGGCATCTGGAAGCAGAGTCTGGCTGCCTGGGGCTGCTAGGCAACAGCCCGCCAGCACCCCTTAGCCTATGGTTTGAGGAGAATGAGAGGCAGCATCAAAGTACCTATTTCCCATCCTTCACCTCTCCTGGGTGCTCAAAGCAGGTGGTTGGCAGGTAGAGGAAATGTTCAGCCCCGAAGAACAGGGCTCCAGGCAAAAACAAGCTTGTCCTTTAGCCAGCCACCTGCTCAGTGAGTCTGCACTTGCAGGAAACACCCTGGAAAGACAGGTGGGACCTACTCAGCAGACTCCCGGCAGCTTCCATCAGAGAAATGGAACATGTCTTCCACAGGGCACCCTGGCTCCTACAAAATATGGGGAGAGGTGAGGGGGCACTGCAGAGGTGAGGGGGCACTGCAGAGATGAGGAGCTGTTCAGCCCGTCTCCTCTTGGGCTTGGGCCCCTCTGTGTGGCTGTGAGCTCCAGCAGTCCATAGCTTGGAAACACCCTGGCCTGGGTAGCTCCACCTGCCAGATACGAGGATTCCCCCTAACCCCTGCCCTGAGCCCAGTCAGTTGCTGCTGCATAAAACCCAGCGGTGATGCTTCACTTCACTATCCTCAGCCAGGAAGGGGGAGTCAGCAATCCAGCAAGCCTCGCAGAGATTGTGAGTCCCAGGTCACTTTCATTGTTTGAAGGCTTCCAGTTTCCTTAAAAACTAACAGGTACTGGCGGGGTGTGGTGGCCCACGCCTGTAATCCCAGCACTCTGGGAGGCTGAGGTGGGTGGATCACGAGGTCAGGAGATCGAGACCATCCTGGCTAACACGGTGAAACCCCACCTCTACTAAAAATACAAAAAATTAGCTGGGCGTGGTGGTGGGCGCCTATAGTCCCAGCTACTTGGGAGGCTGAGGCAGGAGAATGGCGTGAACCCAGGAGGCGGAGCTTGCAGTGAGCCGAGATCGTGCCACTGCACTCCAGCCTGGGAGACACAGTGAGACTCCGTCTCAAAAAAAAAAAGCAAACAAAAAAAAACAAGTACTAAAACACGGTTACCAGATTTACAGTATATTTAACATTTAACACATTTTACATAGAACACACACAAGTATGGCCGCAACTTTCCCTCACTTGGAGAGTGTGATGAAAATCTACATCAAGGCTGTGTGAACAGTCCTCCAGGGCCAAGCCATACATGCAGTGATAAATCAGGTTCCTGACCCAGATTCCAAATATAAGACACTTGGCACAGAGCCCTGCTGACCGCTGGCACTCTCCAAATGTTATCCTCCACCCCCCACGGCCCCGCAGAATCCAAGAGTTCTTTCCTACATGGGCCTGGGCCAGCACCCAGTGGTCAGCGTTGGGAAGAGCGTTGGAGGTGCTGGCACAACGGCTCAGAGAAGGGTTTGTACTTGGTCATTTATATCCAGCAAAGGGCTGGAGGTGGTTCACAGGCTTCCCACAATAGTGCGAGATGAGATCGGGTGGGAAGTGGAGAGGAGAACAGGGTGAGGGAAAGCAGGATAGGGACCAAGGTTCAGATCCGGGGTGATGCAAGCAGAGCTCACAGAAGCCAGAGGGGTGGCCACATTAACCCTGTGGCTGGCTGCCTAACATCCTATAAGGTCATTGAGAACATCTCCCTTCCTTCTCCCCACCACCTGCACCGAATGACAGAGAGGAGAGGGAGGCTCATGGGGAAGGGAGGCGGGAAGGGATGTAGCCTATACCCACCCCTTGTCCTTCCAGAAAATGGAGCTGGCGCTGGTGCCTGTGAGCGCCCATGGCAACTTCTATGAGGGGGACTGCTACGTCATCCTCTCGGTGAGCACCCTCCTCCCCACTCCTGTGAGCCTCTCCCCTGGGGCCAGTTCTTGGGCTCTACTGGGAGATGTGCTGGTGAGGGAAGATAGTCGGTCCCTGGTATCGGTCTCAATGGTTCCTCAGTGCTATGCAGAGCAGACCTCCAGTCTGACTATCAAAGGCCATCATTAGGCCTGGGTTTTTAATTCTGCATCAGAGGATGGGGGTAGGACCCTCAGTCTGCACCTCAATGAGCCACCCACAAGCAGCACTTCTCCCGGGCCTAGGCCCCACATTAAAGTGGTGTGGAAGGCGGCCTGATAAATGCAAGGCCTGTCTCTGGCCTCAAAGTGCTCATTCTCATGGAGGAGACTCACATGAACGGTGCTGACAGGGTCGTGCAGATGTACAGATCAGCACTGTGCCAGCTGTGTGAGTGCAAGGGACCAAGGGGACCTGTGAGGTAAGCCTGCAACCCGGCTGGGAAAAGATCCCTGTTGGTCTCTATTTATTTGGGGAACAACAAGCTGTCAACTTTCCCCAAATGTGGGGAGGAATTTGGGCTGCCAAAGCTTATGCCATGATTGCAGGTCTACTTGGGGGCCAGGGCAGCTCCCACATCCACTGCAGGAGAGAGGGTCCTCAGTCTGCCAAGGGCAGGCACATGTGCTGCATTCTCCCCATAACAGGGGCCAGCAGCAAAGGGGAGGTGAGCTGGCCCCTGACCTGATCTCTCTGACTACCTCCCAGACCCGGAGAGTGACCAGTCTCCTATCCCAGGACATCCACTTCTGGATCGGGAAGGACTCCTCCCAGGATGAGCAAAGCTGCGCAGCCATCTATACCACACAGCTGGACGACTACCTGGGAGGCAGCCCTGTGCAGCACCGAGAGGTCCAGTACCATGAGTCAGATACTTTCCGTGGCTACTTCAAGCAGGGCATCATGTGAGTAGGGGTGCACAGAGCAAGGACAGAAACAGCAGCTTACAGAGGAGGAAACCCAAAAGGCCAACATGCATATCAAGAAAGTAATCAGAGAAATGCAAATCAAAACAAAGCTGTCACTTCCACCCACTAGAGCAGCAAATTAAACAGCTGGGATGTGCCAAGTGTTGGCAAGGCTATGGGGAAACAGGAGCCCTTGTGCCCTGCTGATGGAAGTGTGGACTAGCGCAGCATCCTGGAGAGTAGTCAGTGCCACTTGCAAATCCCACTTCTGCGTGTGTAACTCACAGAAATCCTCACGTATCCAGGTCCATAAGGGCACATGGACCAGACTGCTCATAGCAGCCTCATTAATGATGTTAGGAAGCTGCAGGCAACGTAGATGTCCATCACTCGGAGACTGGACATGCACACCAGAGTATTATGCGGTAGCCAGAAGCAACAGATTAGATACACACCTAACACAAGGACAGAGCTCACAAACATGGTGCTTAGCACACCAAGTAAGAAACAGACTAAGACATATAACAGAATGCCAATTTCTGTTTTAAGAAGCACGTGCATGGCCGGGCGTGGTGGCTCATGCCTGTAATCCCAGCACTTTGGAAGGCCGAGGCAGGCGGATCACGAGGTCAGGAGTTCAAGACCAGCCTGATCAACATGGTGAAACCCTGTCTCTACTAAAAATACAAAAATTAGCCGGGCGTGCTGGTGCACACCTGTAATCCCAGCTACTCGGGAGGCTGAGGCAGGAGAATCGTTTGAGCCCAGGAGGCGAAGGTTGCAGTGAGCTGAGATCGTGCCACTGCCCTCCAGCCCTGCAACAGAGCAAGACACCATCTCAAACAAAACAAAACAAAAACATGCACACAAAACAACAGGATAGGTTGGGCATGGTGGCTCACACCTGTAATCCCAGCACTTTGGGAGGCTGAGGCAGGAGGATAGCTTGAGCCCAAGAGTTCAAGATCAGCCTAGGCAACATAGTGAGACCCTCATCTCTACAAAAAATATTTTGTAAAAAAGCTAGCCAGGCATGGCGGTGCACTCCTATAGTCCTAGCTACTCCATGGGCTGAGGGTATTGAGCCCTCAATTATCGAGCCTGCAGTCCCTGATGAGGCTCACTTGAGCCCGGTAGGTCAAGGCTGCAATGAGCCATGATTGCACTACTGAACTCTAGCCTGGGTGACAGAGTGAGACCCCATCTTTAAAAAAAAAAGGTGGGGGGCACAGTTTACTAGAATGAAAATAAAAAGGTCAACGTTAGAATGGAAGTGTATGGGAGAGAGGAATGGGAGTAGGGCAGGCAGATAAAGGGAATGCACAGACACGTAACACAAGAGAGGGAGCGAAGGCCGATGATAATGTTCCATCAACTGAGAAGTTTAACTCAAAACTTTGCCCCTGATATTAAAACAAAAAGAGGAATTCCAATGAGCTTGAGAATTGTGAGGCTGGGCCAAGATCAGCTTCTTGCAGGTCAGCAGTCTCCACTGACTGAGGCCCTTCTGGGCACAGAGGAGCACACTGAACCACTGGGGAACCCAAGGACAAAGCCCCTCTGCTCTGGGGCTACCTTCTGCATTCCCTTAAAGTGCAGGACTCCTGGCTCGGAGGCTGGGCTGGGCTGAGTGCAGGGTGGGCGAGCTGATTCCTAGGGTAGGTGGTCTTAAGGCTGTGGAGTCATTAATGCTTCTGCTGCGGCCCAACTTTTATCCCTCTCCCAGTAACACACTGGCATTCAGACAGTTCCTGGAACAAAACAAGCCCTCTGTGCTGTGGGGCTCTTCGTCACTGATGTCTCCTCTGCCTGGAGCACTATTCCTCTGGGTATTGGTTCATTTTCCTTAGAGTATCTCAGCTCAAATGTCATTTCTTCAGAGAAGACTGCCCTGACTCGCTACCAGAAAGTCACTCACCCAGTCTACTTGTGGGGCAGCAGCTGCCACCGTCTCTATTTACCTTGCTGATGTACTGTCGTCATCACATGAGTGAGGCTGCATCTGTGTAATTCACCACTGTCTCCCTAGCACATAGCAGGCACTCAATTGTTAAAATTGTTAAATTTTTAAAACTGTTAAATTTTTAAAATTGTTAAAATTGTTAAATTTGTTAAAAATTGTTAAAAATAACACAACCACCGGGCACGGTGGCTCACGCTTGTAATCCCAGCACTTTGGGAGGCCGAGGCGGGCGGATCACGAGGTCAGGAGATCAAGACCACAGTGAAACCCCGTCTCTACTAAAAATACAAAAAATCAGCCGGGCGTGGTGGTGGGCGCCTGTAGTCCCAGCTACTCGGAGAGGCTGAGGCAGGAGAATGGCGTGAACCCGGGAAGGCGGAGCTTGCAGTGAGCCGAGATTGCGCCACTGCACTCCAGCCTGGGCGACAGAGCGAGACTCTGTCTCAAAAAAATAAAAAAGTAATAAAAAAATAACAGAACCTAGCACATAGCAGGCACTCAAATAACGTAATGGATGTTCCCTTAGCTACAAGCAGGGGGGTGTCACCTCTGGGATGAAGCATGTGGAGACCAACACCTATGACGTGAAGCGGCTGCTACATGTGAAAGGGAAAAGAAACATCAGGGCTACTGAGGTTAGTCCTGCACACTGTCTGCCCCGGGCCCAGGGCTTCTCCACCTGGTACCTAAGAATTCTTCCTGAACAATGTTTACCTCTCATCGACAGGTGGAAATGAGCTGGGACAGTTTCAACCGAGGTGATGTCTTCTTGCTGGACCTTGGGAAAGTCATCATCCAATGGAATGGCCCAGAGAGCAACAGTGGGGAGCGCCTGAAGGTATGGCTTCCTAGCCTTAGCACTCTCTCAAGTTCCTCTTTCTTCTTCCCTCCATGCTGGCTATTCCCCAAGAATCAAGGTGGAGCCCTTGCCTTTGAGTAGAATCTGTCTTGGAGACAGGCCAAGTGTGTGAGTTTGTGACTCACCCTGGACTCCTCAGCATCTGAGTAACTCCTGTGTCTGGGATCTAGGCTGCTCTCCCCAAAGACATCAGGCAGAAAGGGGTCCCAGAGGAGCTGAGGGCTTCCTTGGGCTTCTTTGACAGGCTATGCTTCTGGCAAAGGATATTCGAGACAGGGAGCGAGGGGGCCGTGCTGAAATAGGAGTGATCGAGGGAGACAAGGAGGCAGCCAGCCCAGAGCTGATGAAAGTCCTTCAGGACACCCTTGGCCGACGCTCCATTATCAAGCCTGCAGTCCCTGATGAGATCATAGATCAGCAGCAGAAATCAAATATCATGTTGTATCAGTGAGTAGCTAAACCCGGCTTTAGCTGGAAGCTGGGGTGGGGGGGGAAGGTGTCCCCTAGAACACTGGCCACCTCTGCTTGGCTCCTTGTTTTCGGTGTAGCCATCTGGTTTTCTTCTTAGTCCTTTTCAAACGTAGCTCCTAGAAAGCTTGGAGATCCCCCACTCAAGGAGGCAGTTGTTCTTGTTAGCAACTCTCCTGATCTTTTGAGGAGACCTTTCCTTTACTCTGGCCTACACATGCCCAGGGATGTGGAAGGGATAATGTTTGGGAGACAGATGAACAAAAGTCTCCACCAGAGAAAAAAGTCCGCACATGCCTGTCCTCACTCAAGCCATGGCTGTCTTAGGAAGTCACACTCTACCCAGAAACTCCAAACTAAAACCAAACCACAACAACATCTAGTTGACTACAAGATGCTTTATAGAGGAAAAGACACAGGCTAACCTCTCCCCTTCTCCAGTATCTCAGATTCAGCTGGGCAGCTGGCAGTCACAGAGGTAGCAACGAGGCCTCTGGTCCAGGACTTACTGAACCATGATGTAAGTAGAGTTTGGGTGGACTTAGCTTGGGGTAGCCAGACCTGCTTCAGAAGCAGACCCTGTGCAAAATCTTCCTTCTGGTCTTGATCAACCATATCTCTGGCTGCTTTAGGACTGCTACATCCTGGACCAAAGTGGAACCAAAATCTACATGTGGAAAGGAAAAGGAGCCACAAAGGCTGAAAAACAGGCAGCCATGTCTAAAGCGCTGGTAGGAGCTACAGATGTGCAATACTGTTCAAATAATTCTGCTAAGAGCACTTCAGGTGTGTCACTTCACAGAGCCATGCTAGGTATTTGAGCATATAACATTGTGCTTACACACATGGACTGCAAAGTCAGGCAGACAAACTGGGATTCAAATCCAGGTTTTGTCTTTTCCAGCTGTGTGCTCTGAGGAAGACATACTTAACACCTCTGGGCCTCAGTTTCCCCATATCTAACATGGGGGTCATACCCATCTCCTAGGGTTATTGTGAGGATTAAATATCATTTGTAAAGCACTCAGGGCCGGGCGCAGTGGCTCACGCCTGTAATCCCAGCACTTTGGGAGGCCGAGGCAGGCGGATCACCTGAGGTAAGGAGTTCAAGACCAGCCTGGCCAACATGGTGAAACCCCGTCTCTACTAAAGATACAAAAAAAATTATCCGGGCATGGTGGCGTATGCCGGTAGTCCGGGCTACCTGGCGGGGCGCTGAGATAGGAAAATCACTTGAACCCGGGAGGTTGCAGTGAGCTGGGATCAGGCCACTGCACTCCAGCCTAGGTGAGAGTGAGACTCCGTCTCAAAAAAAAAAAAAAAAAGCACTCAAAACAGTTCTTGGCACACAGGACCTGATGAATAAAAGGTGGCTGTTATTATTGAAGGGGATATCACATATCAAGGTTAATGGCCCTGTCCTCAAGGAGCTTATATTTGTGCAGATCCATGGAGATGAACCAAGCCAGATGCACTTACAAAGCAATAAATGAGCAAACAAATGTGATGCAAAGTCAGTAAGTACAAAAGTACTGAAAGAACACAGCATAATCTTCCTAAAAATTAACAATCATAATCACCGCAAGCCAATAAAGAGATCCAAAAATATTCCACTCAGTCATTTTTTTTTAGGCAGGTACCTTGGTCCTTAGACAAAAGTGAGTTAGAATTTGACTCTGACTCCCAGAGGGTGACTCTTATCATGTGGCTTCATAGAGGTGAATTACCAGACAAGCAAAGAACTCAGTGTATTCCACCACTGACCTGCCTTTGGGAATGGGTGGCTCTGCAGGGCTTCATCAAGATGAAGGGCTACCCCAGCAGCACCAATGTGGAGACCGTCAATGATGGTGCTGAGTCGGCCATGTTCAAGCAGCTGTTCCAGAAGTGGTCAGTAAAGGACCAGACCATGGGCCTGGGGAAAACGTTCAGCATTGGTAAAATTGGTGAGACTGCCCCCAGATCATCCTGTCACTGCTAAGACTCTAGAAAGGCAGGCACAGATGCTTCTTACTCACTCGGCTTTTCCCAACCCTTTCTCCACAGCTAAAGTTTTCCAGGATAAATTTGATGTGACTCTGCTACATACCAAGCCAGAGGTAGCTGCCCAGGAAAGAATGGTCGATGATGGCAACGGAAAAGTTGAGGTAAGCCCAATGATTCAAATGTCAGGGCAGGAAGCACTGACCTTCCTGGCTGTCCTGCTGGGGGCAGGGGTGCAGGCGATTCTGTGTCTGCTTTGCTTTCCCTTTCCCCTCCAGCACCTCAGGAGTCTTCTCTAAGAGTCTTGTGAGTCTGTAGAGTTTTCAGGGGAGTGAAAGGCACATCCTTAAATGTGCTATCAGTATCTCACCTGGAAGATATATTCAAATCATTGCTCAGCCTTGCAAAGACCAAGCCATGATGGGATGCTCCTGACCAGGATGGCCCAGTTCATCTCAGGATTCAAATCATGCAAATGTGATGAGTCCTCAGCACTGGGAGAGAAACAGAGGGAGAGAGAGAACACGGAGTAAACGTCAGCACCTTCCCCACCTGGATTCTCTCTTTAGCGTGACCTAGCCCCTCCCAGCACCCCCATCTCTGGAAAACGGTGTCTCCTTCTATGCTCAGGTCTGGAGAATTGAGAACCTGGAGCTGGTCCCTGTGGAATATCAATGGTATGGCTTCTTCTATGGGGGAGACTGTTATCTGGTCCTCTACACATACGAGGTGAACGGGAAGCCACATCACATCTTGTACATCTGGCAGGTAGGCCTGGCACAGGCTTCAGCTTTGGATCCTGATGCATCCTCTGGCCACTGGGCTGGGGCGGGGAGCATGGGTCCTTCATGGCCTCTCACCATTGCAGGGCCGCCACGCCTCACAGGATGAGCTGGCAGCCTCAGCATATCAGGCAGTGGAGGTGGATCAGCAGTTTGATGGGGCCGCTGTGCAGGTTCGAGTCAGGATGGGGACGGAGCCACGCCACTTCATGGCCATCTTCAAAGGGAAGCTAGTTATCTTTGAGGTGAGGATGCTGTGATAAAATTACACCGTGAGCTGGAATGTTCCAAACTAACAAACCAGCATGGGACTATTGGAGAGCAGAGGAGGGGTGAGGTAGGGAGTCAGGCTTGGATTAGACAGAGGAAGAAGGGGGTTAATCCCTCTAAGACAGTCAAGTGAATCCCAGCTGCCTAGGGCTTCAAGTCTGAACCACTATCTAAATTATGTTCAAGGTCTTTCATAACCTGACCCATATTACCTATGCAGGTGCACCACCCTCAGCTCCCTAACCTGCACCCTCCACTCCAGTCAGGTGGGTCTCTTCATTAGACCTCACATGTACCATACCACACCCCTCCCACTGCAGATGTGCCCTTCCAAATTCAAGTCCCACTTCTTCCATGAAGCCCCGGCTGAAGCACTACCAAGCAATGCGTAATGTCACATGCTTGATATCACCTAAGTTTGGGGTCAAGTCCTAGCCTTGTCATTTACTAGTCAAGTTTCCAAGTCTCAGTTTCCTCATCTGTACTGAGGAATAATAACATCTACTTCATAGAGTTATCATGAGGATCAATGAAATGATGTAGGTAAGGCACCAGTCACAGAGCCTGGCATATGATAAAGTTCTCAGAATGAAAGCTGTTGTTACTGGTACCATAACTCCAGCTCACCCTGACCCTTTCCAGTGAGCCTAGAAGCTCCTCAAGGGCAAACATAGTATTACAACATTCACGTTTCCCACAACAGCTCCTCTAGCGCTCTGCTCACATGGTGCTCCTTAGATCTGGACTCTGCTTTTCTTCTCTCTAGGGTGGGACTTCCAGGAAGGGAAATGCCGAGCCTGACCCTCCGGTAAGACTCTTCCAAATTCATGGAAATGACAAATCTAACACCAAAGCAGTGGAGGTTCCAGCCTTTGCCTCCTCCCTAAACTCCAATGATGTCTTTCTGCTGCGAACTCAGGCAGAGCACTACCTGTGGTACGGCAAGGTAGGATGGCTGGGCCCCAGGGTCAGACTAGCCCCTGGGAGCCCAGACCTGCACTCCCCTCCTCCTGTCAGCAAGGTCAAAGGACCTTGAGTAGGCTGGAGTGCTTGCTTCGGCAGCACATATACCAAAATTGGAACGATACAGAGAAGATTAGCATGGTCCCTGCACAAGGATGGCATGCAAATTCGTGAAGCATTCCATATTAAAAATAAAAAAAAGCCGGGTGCGGTGGCTCATGCCTGTAATCCCAGCACT